>NC_057390.1:76023867-76323867 GCF_019320065.1 Cervus canadensis
GGAAGCAACCTAGATGCCCATCAGCAGATGAATGGATAAGGAAGCTGTGGTACATATACACCACGGAATTTTACTCAGCCGTCAAAAGGAATTCATTTGAACCAGTCCTAATGAGATGGATGAAACTGGAGCCCCTTATACAGAGTGAAGTAAGCCAGAAAGATAAAGAACATTACAGCATACTAACACATATATATGGAATTTAGAAAGATGGTAACGATAACCCTATATGCAAAACAGAAAAAGAGACACAGAAATACAGAACAGACTTTTGAACTCTGTGGGAGAAGGTGAGGGTGGGATGTTTCAAAAGAACAGCATGTATACTATTTATGGTGAATCAGATCACCAGCCCAGGTGGGATGCATGAGACAAGTGCTCCGGCCTGGTGCACTGGGAAGACCCAGAGGAATCGGGTGGAGAGGGAGGTGGGAGGGGGGATCAGGATGGGGAATACGTGTAAATCTATGGCTGATTCATATCAATGTATGACAAAAAATAAATAAATAAATAAATAAAAATTTTAAAAAAATATGAAAAAAAAATAAAATAAAAAGACATTCATGATGTAATGGTGAATTTTAAAAAAGGCAAAAAATTGTATTACAACAAAATCATAAGAATATATATGAAACATTACAGCATATTTTTATTATGTATTCTATAAATGTTCTATAAGGAACATATATAAATAAAATCAGAATAAGGTCCTCTGTTTATATCTTCCCAGCATATCCAATCCATGATTCACTATGTATACTAATTTTATATTTAGGTATCATCTTCATGAGTTAAACAAAAAGAAACTCAAACCTGTATAGCATATTATCATATTGGGGACAAATGAAAATTCATATTTGTGTGGTATTCCCATTATTTCCACAACATAAAGCCAAAAACATGTATTTTATCCTATTGCTGTAATTTGCCTAAATAATGGGGATAAATATCTAATATATCCATTGATTTTAGTGAAATTATCCTTGATTAAATAAATTATTTCTGTGAACAACACCAATATTATCTTTAATTATCCATGACTAGGGTTGTCAGATAAAATTCAGTGCTCAGTCACCCAGTCATGTCCATCAGACTGTAGCCAGCCAGACTCCTCTGTCTATGGGATTCTCCAGGCAAGAATACTGGAGTGGGTTGCCATGTCTTCCTCCAGGGGATCTTCCTGGCCCAGGGACTGAACCCGTGTCTCTTGTGTCTCCTGCATTGGCAGGCAGATTCTTTACCACTAGTGCCACCTGGGAAGCCCCCATACAGTATGCTCAATCAAATTTGAATTTATAATAAACAGCTTTTTATTCTAAGTATGTTCTATGCAATATTTGAGAAGTTTCATGCAATATTTTCAGGCTTCCCTGGTGACCCAGACAGTAAAGAATTCGCCTGCAATGCAGGACACCTGAGTCTGACCCCTAGGTTGGGAAGATCCCCTGGAGGAGAGCATGACAACCCAGTCCAGTATTCTTGCCTGGAGAGTCCCCATGGACAGAGGAGCCTGGCAGACTAGAGTTCCTGGGGTCACAAAGAGTCAGACACGAATGAATGACTAAGGACATGCAATACTTGGAATATACTTACAGTAAGAAATCATTTATTGTTTATCTGAAATACCAGTTGGATTGGCCATCCTGAATTTTTATTTGTTCAATCTGGCAATCACATTTATGATATCATTTCAGAAAGCCACAGTCTCTACTCTGCATATTCATTATTCTAGCTCCAGCAGGGGCTAAACAATTGAATTAACTGGAAAACAGTTTATCAAGCTAAAACTAGAGCTTTCTAATTCAGAGGAGCACACTCCCAGGGAGTGTGCAGAGATTCCAAGCTTGTACACCTCTCTGTGGATGCCCCACTATCACTGCCTTTGCAGACCCCTCTCTCCCCATCTCTGTAGAACAGTCCCAGATAAAACAAGAGCAGCAGAGAATCCAAGTGTTCCCAAATTAATTCTAAATGAAATATGCGGGAGCCCAGCCATCCTTCCCTATCTCTAAAAGCCACCCAGCCACACCGTTGCACCCCATGACGGCTGTAGGAGGATGGGGCTGCATCAACTGTGCATCATTCCCTGAAACACAGAAAGCAGGAAGCCGGAGTCACCCCTGGAATACCTGTCACCATTGGAAGAAACCAGGAAGAATCTGTCTGACTTCTTTCTTCTTATCCCAAAGATGCCTATCTCACACTGTGATCGCAGTAAGATAAAGGCTGGGCACAGACAAGACGGTCATATGGACAACTGACATTTTATTGGCCTGCGGCTGTTATTCCATTAATGTATGAACAATAAAGATATAGAGCAAAAGAGGCAGGGTTCAAACACCCTGCCTCACATTTAGGTGAGACCTCATCCTCCAGAAGATTTTGGTAGCCAGGTGGCTCTCTGGATCCTTCATTAAGTACTGACCTGAAACTTCAAAAGACATCCCTCGTTGTTTGATACTGTTGTTTAAAAGGAAGATGAGCAATATGAAGTCTGACAACCAGATCAGCAGGGAAAGGAAAGAATCCAGTAGAGGGCCTCAAAAGGGGACATGGTCACTGTCTGACCTTATAACCAGATGACCCACCACGCCAAAATGCCACAATGGCAGGTCCAGGTTCCTCCTTGAATAACCTCCCCTCCCCCCAATTCACTAAAACATTCCATTTCAGCAAAGAAGTTTTATAATCTAGTAGAGAAAGTGACAAGTAAGACAGCATCATGGTTAACTCCTGTTATTTAATCACATAAATGGCCCTGAGACCCCAGCTGATGAATGATACGTTCATCACCCTGCAACTGTACCCTTCACCTGTCATGGTCCCAAACACACAGACTGAGGATAAGCACCATCGTCCAACAGTTTGAAATCTATACTCTTAGCCCAACGCTGATTGGATGCAAACCAAGAAACAGAAATGACACCTTCTGTATTCTAGTTTTTGCAACTTAAATATCATTTGCTTTCAAAATTATTCCAGTATTTTATTTTGCATTTTGCTGAAAAGCCAATGCTTTCCTGGTGTGCAGTTAGCATATTTTCTTTTAGCCCTATCCTTTGTAACACTATACACTTTAGTTACAGATTATTTGCCTTAACAGCCTATAGAACCCTGCTTCTAGTCCTCTTCAACCAGTTTAGCTCTTCAGTTGAGTTTTTCTTAACTATCTTGGCTGATTGTCTCCACATGTCCTATGACTGGAAGCTTCCATTCAGCCAGCCCTATAGTATACACAAAGAAGTAGAAAACTGAAAGAAAAGACTCCTATCCATTAGGAATAAAGCTCTAGTCCCATTTTTCCAATCTTTATTTTAAGCTGATTCTGGCAATGAAAGGCATCTGAAAATCTTCCAAAAATTAAAATATATTGTCTCTATCAATAAAATACTTCTGAAAACTGTTTGCAAAGCAAGCCCACTGTTAGAGAACCTAAAGGTCTGAGCTCTTTGACACAGGGGTCCATCAATTTGCTCCTTTCTCACTGAGTTCACAGGAGGGTGAGGTGGGAAAGAATTATTAACTCATCTTGGCTACCACTCAGTCCTGTGAGAGGACAGCATCTAAACTAAGATGATGGTACCAGACTACTTTCCCCTCACAGAAACAAAAGCTGGGTTTACCCCCTGGGTATCTTCATCAGAATGGTAAGCCTCTACTGCTGTTCATCAAAAAAGACCATCTCCCCACTCTGATGCAGTGTTGAGATGGGGAGTGGTCAAGAAGCAGAAAGTCTTGTTGAATCTCAAGGCTTCTACTTGCTAGAAGTGCTATAATGAAAGTGCATAAGACCTGGTGTGAGCACCAGCTTTCTCAGTTGTAACATAGGAATGAAACCCTGCCTCCTAGGCCAATATAGGAAATGAATGAGAAAATTTGAGCAAAAATATTCTACAACATGGATGGATATAGAGATTGTCATACTGAGTAAAGTAAGTCAGAAAGAAAGATAAATACCATATGGTATTACTTATAGTGAAAGTCACTCAGTTGTATCCAACTCTTTGCAACTCCTTGGAATTCTCCAGGCTAGAATACTGGAGTGGGTAGCCTATTCCTTCTCCAAGAGATCTTCCCAACCCAGGGATTGAACTCAGGTCTCCCACATTGCAGGCAGATCCTTTACCAGGCTGAGCTGCCAGGGAAGCAATCCCACAGACTGGAGCCCACCAGACCTCTCTGTCCATGGGGATTCTCCAGGCAAGAATACTGGAGTGGATAGACATTCTCTTCTCTGGAGGATCTTCTTGACCCAGGGATCGGACCCAGGTCTCCGCGTTGCAGGCAGATTCTGTACGGTCTGAATGACCCTGATAAAAGTAAGTTCATAGTATGTGAGTTGTAGCTACAGAGAAGAATGTCTCTAGAGGATTCCTCTCAAATCACAGGCAGAGATCCTTATTTGAAAATAATGCTTTGATTTTAATATATTAATGTTAAGCAATGTTTATCTGCACCAAACAGATATGTAACTTTGGGAAAACATAGCAGGCTGGTATTTTCAGTTTGTTTATTTTAGACCACTTATACAATAGCAGTTTGTCTCTCTATAAAAGCCTTTCCTGATCAATAATGTGTTTAACTTCAGCTTTAAGAAGGTATTTAAATTAGCACATGATTCTCAAGTTCTTTCTTCCTAAAGCAGTTCTACAGAGTAACTTTCTAAATATTGCTTTTGTCTGGGCCAAATCAGCTGGCAATGCCAGAAATACATTACTGCAAAGTTGCATTATAAGACAGTGCCATCATAACAAAATGGTGAAAACCAGAGCAGTTTTTATTAATAACAGCAGAACCTAATTTCATGGGCTTTAATTTACCATTTTTATATTTTACTATGACATTATCCAGATATAAATTGTTATGATGAGAAGCTATTCACTAGGGATAAAAAAAAGTTAGAACTCTGCTTTTAAAATAAGACTTTGCCTATATCAGTGAAGGACACACTAATAAAGATTGGTCTGGAACATTTCTCCTTATGACGATTGACTTATCAGCAATAGTTACTGAAGCAGAGTTGGAAATTACATAATTGCCAGAAACTGTAGATATTTGACTTGGCAAGAACCCTAGGTTTATCTGATTTATTTTTGTAAGAATTGGGCCCCATGGATATTTAGAAATGTTTAATGAAAGAACAGTAGAATATAAATGAAACAAGCAAAAATCCTCTTTTCAAAGGCGGCATTTAACTCCGTCGTCACTGTTGTGATAACACAAATAAACCAAGGACAAACCTTTGGTGATGGTGCTGGGGAAAGCACTACTACTCCAAATTAAAACATCATGAGCTACTAACATCTGGACATTTTCCCCCTCTTCATAATCATGCTCGTCCATTCTTGGACTACTCTTTTTATCAGTGGGCACTGCATAATGTGACACTGAGGCTCAGAACACGTGCTCAGTAAACAGAGCACAAAACACGAAGGACATGTTCACGTTACAGGCACCTTCTGACCTCTGTCTGCACTCAGGGAGGGGGCCATCCATTGTCGAGAACAGAGAGACAGACAGAAATAGAGATGAGTGTTTTACTAACCCGGTTCCATTCTCCTGCCTTTGGACTTTAAACGCCTAATATAATGCTTGTTACAAAGCTGATTCTCAATGTGAGTTTTGTTACTGAATTGAAGCAAATGAGAAAGATGGACTATGAGAAAATAAAATATAGCAGCTAGATATAGTAAGAAGAGACAGACTGCAAAGCCCTGGTTTCTCTTCCTGGCTCCATCATCCATCTGCTTTGTGACCTTAGGTTAAGCCCGTTCCTCTTTCTAGACTGTGGTTTCCTCATTTGTAAAATAAGTCTATTTTTCTTGATGGTATCTGAAGTATCATCTACTCCATTAACCCATACTTTATAAAAACCTACTGTCCCACCAAAAGTGTCACACTTCCTCCTCAATACAACCAGCTGCTTGTACTAACCAGTGTATTTACTTGATAAGTTCATTTATTTTGGCGATGCTCCTCAACATAATTTCATACATACTTAACTTTTTCATTGTGCTTCCTCTTGATGTTCCTACTTGGCATAGCTTTGATATCATCCAAACTTTGGTGGGCAGTCACATAGCAAAAAAATTTTTTCGAAGTCAGATAAACAGAGTTTAGTTTGGTTCCTTCATTTCCCCAGAAATTTACTCAGTTCCCACGAAACTTATCTGCAAAGTGAGATTCCTATTTCCTTCATCACTGAGTTGCTGTAAGACTAAAAACAAATAAATACATAGAGTAGTCATCTGGCATCTAGCAGTTTCTCAATATATGTGTTTGCTTATAATCCATCTATGGCCTTGCAGATCCTATTGTGGAAATACAGGTATGCTCCTCCTTTCCTGTATCAGTTTCATGTTGTAAGATCAAGCTTGGAAATGAATGGGTTAAAGAGATCTTAGAGAAAGAGAAGTCCACTCTTTTCAAAAGGTAGTCAACCAGCCTTCATTCCTTCAGAAATATTTACTGAGGCCTGTGATGAAGCAGGAAAATTTATGCACTAGAGTACAAAGTATAATCAAGGTGATGCAGAAGAGACAGACATACAAATGACAATCAAAGTGCCCAGTAATATGTTTGATAATAGAGGGTGTATATAACATTAGAGGAGCATCATGGAGCATGTAAATCTGATAAGATTTGCCACTAATTTAGTAGTTTCAAAATTCTCTTGCTTGCATTAGCTTTTTTTATTTTTTAAATTGGAGGAAAACTGCTTTACAATGTTGTGTTGGCTTTTGCCATACAACAATGTGAAGCAGTCATAATTACATATAAATATATCTCCTCCCTCATAAGTCTCCCTCCTCTCCCCCATCCCACCCTTCTAGGTCATCACAGAGGGCCAGGCTGGCTTCCCTATATTATAGAGCAGCTTTCCACTATCCATTTTGTACATGATAGAGGATATATGTCAATGCCACTTTCTCAACTTGCCTCACTCCCACCTTTCTCTGCTTTGTCCACAAGTCCATTCCCTATGTCTGTGTCTCCAATCCTTTCCTGCAAAAAGTCCATCAGTACCATTTTTCTAGATTCCATATATGTGCATTAATATATAATATTTGCTTTTCTCTTTCTGACTTAATTCGCTCTGTATAACAGGCTCTAAGTTAATCACATCCAATCCCAAAGAAAGGCAATGCCAAACAATGCTCAAACCACTGCACAATTGCACTCATCTCACCACTAGTAAAATAATGCTTAAAATTCTCCAAGCCAGGATTAAGCAATACGTGAACCATGAACTTCCAGATGTTCAAGCTGATTTTAGAAAAGGCAGAAGAACCAGAGATCAAATTGCCAACACCCACTGGATCATCAAAAAAGCAAGAGAGTTCCAGAAAAACATCTATTTCTGCTTTCTTGACTATGCCAAAGCCTTTGACTGTGTGGATCACAACAAACTGTAGAAAATCCTGAAAGAGATGGGAATACCAGACCACCTGACCTGCCTCTTAAGAAACCTGGTTCCAAATAGGAAAAGGAGTATATCAAGCCTGTATATTGTCACTCTGCTTATTTAATTTATATGGAGAGTACATCATGAGAAACGCTGGGCTGGATGAAGCACAAGCTGGAATCAAGATTGCCAGGAGAAATATCAATAACCTCAGATATGCAGATGATACCACCCTTATGGCAGAGAGTGAAGAAGAGCTAAAGAGCCTCTTGATGAAAGTGAAAGAGGAGAGTGAAAAAGTTGACTTAAAGCTCAACATTCAGGAAACTAAGATCGTGGCATCCAGTCCTATCATTTCATGGCAAACAGATGGGGAAACATTGGAAACAGTGGCTGGCTTTACTTTTCTGGGCTCCAAAATCACTGCAGATGGTTACTGCAGCCATGAAATTAAAAGACATGTACTCCTAGGAAGGAAAGTTGGGACCATCCTACACAGCATATTGAAAAGAAGAGACATTACTTTGTCAACAAAGGTCCATCTAGTCAAGGCTATGATTTCTCCAGTGGCCATGTATGGATGTGAGAGTTGGACTATAAAGAAAGCTGAGTGCCAAAGAATGGATGCTTTTGAACTGTGGTGTTGGAGAAGACTCTTGGGAGTCCCTTGGACTGCAAGGAGATCCAACCAGTCCATCCTAAAGGAGATCAGTCCTGGGTGTTCATTGGGAGGACTGATGTTGAAGCTGAAACTCCAATCCTTTGGCCACCTAATGTGAAGAACTGACTCATTTGAGAAGACCCTGATGCTGGGAAAGATTGAGGTCAGGAGGAGAAGGGGATGATGACGACGGAGGATGAGATGGTTGGATGGCATCATCGACTCAATGGACATGGGTTTGGGTGAACTCCAGGAGTTGGTGATGGACAGGGAGGCCTTGCATGCTGTGGTTCATGGGGTCACAAAGAGTCGGACACGACTGAGCAACTGAACTGAACTGATAACAGGCTCTAAGTTCATCACATCACTACAATGGACTCATATCTGTTCTTTTTTTATGGGTGAGTAATATTCCATTGTATACAGATACCACATCCTTAGTTTTTAAGAGGAATATAGTGCTTGGGGAAATAGCCAGCTCTCATGTTTGAGTCTATTTTTTAAAGCAGGGTAAAGATTTAACAGATAATCGACTTCTTCCACAGAAAAATAAATAATGGAGTTTTAGTTTAATAATTATTTCAAAGATACCAATGACGGGACTTTCCTGGTGGTCCAGTGGTTTTAAGACTTCATCTTCCAATGCAGGGTGTGTGGGTTCATTGCTTGGTAATGTCACACAGCCAGAAGAAAACAGAACATAAATAACAGAAGAAATATTATAACAAATACAATAAAGACTTCTAAAAAGTATGTAAGTTGCTTTTTTTAAGTTGCTCAGTTCAGTTCAGTTCAGTCGCTCAGTCGTGTCCGACTCTTTGCAACCCCATGAATCGCAGCATGCCAGGCCTCTCTGTCCATCACCAACTCCCAGAGTTTACTCAAACTCATGTCCATCGATTTGGTGACGACATCCAGCCTCAGTCATGTCAAATTCTTTGCAACTCCATGGACTGCAGCCTGCCAGCCTCCTCTGTCCATGGAGTTCTCCATGGAGGAATACTGGAATGTGTTGCTATTCCCTTCTCCAGGGGATCATCCTGACCCGGATCAAACCTGGATCTTCTGCATCGCAGGCAGACTCTTTATCAACACATATTATAAATGAGTCTATTTGTACTTTGAAACATATCATGTTTATGTTTTTTTTCTCATCACTATGAATATGTCCATGCACACAAATAACTCAAATGTTCACAATGTCTTTATATAGTTAAAGTCAATATGGGTAGCTAAGAAGTTTCTCACATTAGAATATTACTCAGATTTAATAGTGAATAGCTGCTAGATAGGACCAGTATCTTCAATGACCTGGATGCTAAATAACTCAACCAAATTAGGACTCTAATCTAATCCTTTTCATAAACATGGTACTTACTCTGATTTCCAGTATTTTTCTCAAAATGACCTAGGTTCTTTTTGAATCTTTTGCATTTTATCTTTCACTATCTCTTGAGTATAGAGGAATGTTTCTAGTGTCAAATGTTTAAAATTTGGTCTGATAGCTATGTGTATGTGAGAAATTGGGGCAAGAAACATTGGAGGCAGGACAAAAAGGATGAAGGCTCTTAATTTATTTAAAAAACTACTACAGTGTTATGGGTTAGCAATTCCAAAACTATTTTATCTTTACACTAGAACTAAGGGAAAAAATATGTTGATGGAGGCACAAATAAGGAAATTACAAATACAGAAAAAGAGATTAAAGTGAATCATATAGAGCTAGATTGCAACTGGGGATACCAGAATAAATTCATGAGTTTTAATACTATAGACATGTAGGTGGATAAACTGATATGGAAATAAACATAGATGTGTGCGTGCATGTGTGTGTGTGTGTGTGTGTGTGTGTGTGTGCGTGTGAGTCTATTACAAAGCTCCACCCACTGAAGAAACTAGAAGCTGTGATATACTAGAAGCAATAAGCCACTTAATGCCTATATATGGGGTTCTAAATAACTAAAACAAAATAGCACTCTCGAGAAATATTAATAGCCAATTCCAGAGGTGGAAGAGAGAAAGTATAAGATAAGTCCAGAGAGCTCTGTTATTCCAGAAAGTAGAAAAGAACTGAAATAATTATAGGGGTAAATCAAAGACACATAAGAGGTTACTTAGAAGGGCTCCTACTGGCCAAGCCTGGGAAAAATTTGTGCCTCTAAGTAAATGATGACATTAGTGAGTTTTTACCCATTGAATAAACCAGAAATCTATGGAATGTATAAAACAATAATCTTATAGAAATGCATAAATGCATGAGGAAACATACATTATTAACATATCTTCTTAGTTTGATGTTTATTTTTGCCTTTGCCGCCCTTGCTTTTAGAGTTAATCCATAAAAACATTGCTAAGACCAATGTCAATGAAATCACTGCCCATATTTTCTTCTAGGAATTTTATGGTTTCAGATCTTACATTTAAGTCTTTAGTTGATTTCGAGTTCATTTTTGTGTATGGTGTAAAATAGTGGTTTAGTTTCATTCTTTTGCTTGTATCTGTTCAGTTTTCTCAGCAGCACTTATTGAAGATTTATTATTCTTTCTCCATTGTATGTTCTTTATTCCTTTGTCATAAATTTACTGTCCATATATGTGTAGATTTATTCCTGAGTTATCAATGATGTTCCATTGATATGTGTCCGATTTTGTGCCAGAAATATACTGCTTTGATGACTAGTGTTTTTTGGTAGCTTGAAATCAAGGTGCATAAGTCCTCCAGCTTTGCTGTTTTTCAAGATTGTTTTGGCTATTCAGCATCATTTGTAGTTCCATAAGAATTTTGGAATTCTTTGTTCTAGTTTTGTGAAATGTCATTGTGGTTTTGATAGGGATTGCATTGAATCTGTAGGTTGCCTTGGGTAATATTGTTAGGGGAAGCACACTGATTGAAACCGCCCACCCTGGCCAGGCACCATAGTAACCATTTGCATGAGTTGTTTTATGACAGGAGATCCTGATGAGGAATACGGAACTAATAAGTCACCACCAGCCAGAAGAGTTCGGGAAAGGTCAAGGGGAGACACTGCCTGTCCGTCCACTTCCCAGGATCCCTCTCGCTAGCATCCATCTTGGCTGAGCGATGCGTGCGCCACCAGGAAAGACTCTGAATTAGAATGATTGGCCAAAGGCCACCCGGAAACTAATCCCATCACCATAAAACCCAAGACTGCGAGCTACGCGGCAGAGCAGTTCTCCTGGGTTCCCTTACCCTCCTGCTCTCCACCTGGGTGCCCTTCCCAATAAAATCTCTTGCTTTGTCAGCAGATATGTCTCCTCGGACAATTCACTTCTGAGTGTTAGACAAGAGCCCAGTTTCGGGCCCTGGAAGGGGTCCCCGTTCCTGCAACAATACGGCCATTTTAACAACATCCTTTCTTCCAATCTTTGAACATGAAATATCTTTCAACTTATTTGTATCTTCTTTGATTTCTTTCATTTGTGTCTTATAGTTTTCAGTGTGCAGATCTTTCTCCTTAGTTAAATTTATTCCCAGGTATTTTATTCATTTTGATGCAATTGTAAATTATCTTCATTTCTCTTTCTGACAGCTTATTATTAATATATAGAAACTGCACAGATTTCTGTATACTTTTACTGTATCCTATGATTTTACCCAATTCATTTATTAATAATAACAGCTTTTTAGTGGAGTCTTTAGGGTTTGCCATATATTGCATCATGTCATCTGTAAATGGTAACAATTTTACTTTTTCCTTTCCAATTCAGATGCATTTTATTTCTTTTTCTTGACTAATTTCTGTGGCTAGGACTTCCAATTCTATGCTGAAATGGTAATAGGGGCATCCTTGTCCTGTCCCTAATCTTAAAGGAAAATCTTTCAGCTTTTCAATATTGTGTATGATATTATTCATGAGTTTATTGTATATGGCCTTTATTATGTTGAGGGACAGTACCTCTATACTTAGTTAGTTGAGAGTTTTATCATAAATGGATGGTGAATTTTGTCAAAAGTGCTTTATGCATCTATTGAGAAGATCATATGGTTTTCATTCTTCAATTTGTTAATATAGTGTATCACAATGACTGATTTGCAGATGTTGAAGCATCCTTATGTCCCTAGAATAAATCCCACTTGACTGTGGTGTATGATCCTTTTAATATATTTTTGGATTTGGTTTTCTAATATTTTATTGAGGATTTTTGCATCTATGCTCATCAAGGATATTGGCCTACAGTTTTCTTTCTTTGTGGTGTCTTTGTCTGATTTTGGTATCAGGGTAATGCTGATATTCATATTCATCAAGTATGTTTGGAAGGCTTCCCTTCTTGATTTTTGGGGAGAGTCTCAGGGTAGGTATTAAATCTTTGCAGATTTTTAGAATTTGGCAGTCAAGTTGTCTGGTCCTGGTGTGTTGTTTATTGGAAGAATTTTCATTAATGTTTCAAATCCCTTACTAATCCATTCAGATTTTATGTTTTCTTCTCATTGGTCTTGGAAAATTGTGTTTTAGGATTTTATTCTTATCTTCTAGGTCACCCAATTTGTTGATACACAATTGTATGGGCTTCCATGGTGGCTCAGTGTTAAAGAATCTGCCTGTAATGCAGAAAATGTGTCTGTAATACAAGAGACATGAGTTAAATTCCTGGGTCAGGAAGACCCCCTGGAGATGGAAATGGCAACCCACTCCAGTATTCTTGCCTGGGAGAATCCCATGGACAGAGGAGCCTATGGTCCATGTGGTTGCAAAAGAGTCTGACACAACTTAGCAGCTAAGCAACAATTGTCTGTAGTAGTCTCTTATGATCTTTTGTATTTCTGTAGTATCATTCATAACTTCTCTTTAATTTATGATTTTAATTATTTGAGTCTTCTTTTTTCTTGGGTAGTCTAAGGGTTGTTCTTTCTAGAGACATACAAGAAAGAAACAGAGAAAAACTACAAAACAAACAAACAAACAAATCCAGAAAACAACTAACAAAATGGCAATAAGTACATATCTATTAACAGTTAATTTAAATGTAAATGGACTAAATTTGCCAATCAAAAGACAAAGAATGAGTGAATTGATTTAAAAAGAGAGAGAGAGACCCATCTATAGGCTGCTTACTAGAGACTACTTTCTGCAGAAAGGAAACACACAGTAAAAGGATGTGTGAATGCGAGGACACGGCTGATCTTTAAGAATATTAATGATCGTAAGCCAAAAGATGCTAATGAGTAACAGGATGTGATAGGGAAGAAGACGCAGGGGTCTAGGATAAATCCAGGATTTTACCTGAACTACTGGGAAAATGGTAATGCCATCCATGAAATAGCAACACAGGAGTAGAAGTAAACTTGGTGATTTTATTTGAGGGGAGAAAGTGGGCAGCCAAGGAGACTAACCAGAAAAGAAAAAAAGGCTATCAATCTTGAAGTCAAACTTCAAAAGACTGAAAATTGTTATGAAAGTCAATTTGGCCCATATGCATCCCCAGGAATACAGAATCCAAGGTAGACTAGACTTGGGATTCTACTTCGAGCTGTGCTGAGCTAAGAGACATTCATTGCTGACCTACATTTTACAACCATGTTGGCGGGGAGGAACCTCTAGAAACAAGCTGCTTGCTCCTCAAATAGCAAACACGCATATTTTCTCACCACCAACGGGGCTGTTGCCAGGAAATCACACAGACCCCAAATAAAAAACAGGCCAAAGTAAAACAAAGAGAAAAGACTCCTAGTCTCCTGTTCATGGGGCACTAAAGTTCAGGGCAAGGCCCTCCCTAGGTGGTCACAGGGTCCAGATAAAATCCTCCCCAGAGTCCCTGAAATTTGTTTTTGCAGGTGAATCAGGAGGCAGGGGACCTGGGACAATGATGGTTACTGAGTGCCTGTTCTGTGCCAGGCACTGCGCTTCGTCTTTCACATTTCTTGTTTCCTTTCTCTCTGTGAGGTCAGTATTATTATCATTCCTATCTTACAAATGAGGAAACAGGCTGTGAGCTTAAGAAACTTGCAGAGACCCATAGGAAGTGGCAGCATTAATGCTCAAAGCCAAGTCTGCAGACCACAAACCCATTACTTTTCTCCACAACATACCACCTGGCCAAGGAGGCAGATGTGCTGCCTGGGAGCTCCTGGAGCCCAGAAGTGAAGCTCCTACCTCTGTCACATCCACGTAGGAAATAACTTGGAGACAATGCAGGAGCAGTGTGATGAACATGCATACACATAGACATCGCAACCTTCTCTTTTTTCCTTTTTTTTTAAAGCTCTGAGTCCTCAGAGCTCCTCTCAGATCATGGGTTATCCGAGCAAGCTGATAGCGGCCTCCAGGTCCCAGGCTAGAAAGTATTCCCCTGCTTTGTTCTGCTCAAGACTTGGCTCTGGAAAGTGGAAGCACCACAGCATCATACAGAACCAGACAGTTTAAAGGCGGCCTCTGTGAAATCCAGGACACGTCCTCCTTAACACACCGTAGTCCCAGTTGCAGCTGTGTATGTGCCGTGAACATGAGGGTACATACTGAAGTCCTGCTTAGCACTTGCTCATCTGGCCGGCATGCCACAGGAAACTGAATAATTTTTTTTTTTCTTTTTCCCTTTGGATGAGGCATAGCAAGCTGATTAATGATGTGAGGGAGAGTGGGCTAAGGAGGGGAGTTCTACAAATGTTTCTTTTAGGAGAGTCATAGCAGGCATGGGAAAAGAAAGGTGTGCATTGTAAGGGGTGGAAGGCCGTGTTTGGCTAATTAGGGTTTGGTTAATGTTGGTGAGTGTCGAACATTCCTGCTAATGGCTGTTACTAATGGGAGAAATGGGATCATTTGTTAACTTTACTTATGAAAGTAAGTGTTGAAGGCAGGATGGAGGAAAAAAGGTGAACATGGACCATTTTGGCTAAGCCAAATGAGAAGTGGAAAAAATTCCTCATGATTTTTTTAAAAAAGATCAAGACCCTGATTTTACACTGGCAGCAAGTTCTCTCGCCTTTATGAGAAAGTGGTCACCAATTTCTACTTAGCCTGCCCAATTTTTAAGCCCTTTGGCCATCTTCCAACTGACCTTTTCTCCCTGTTCAAACATGCAGATATATATATATATATATACACATATTTTAATGGAAGTTGTCTTGGAGGTATGTGTTATTAAGAACTCACTGTGAACTGTGCTACATGCTTTTACTTGCATGATTTCATTCAAGTCTTATGACAAAATTGTGAGACACATATAAACACTTAATTCCTATTTTACAGATGGGAAGATTGACGCTCAGAATGCTAATCTACATAGCAATTAAGTAACACTTCTATTTCTGAAGGACTTATACATTAAAAGATCATCTTTAACTTTATGATTCCCCTCTGGATAACTTTAAAAAAATATAATTTCTAGGGACTTCCGTAGTGGTCCAATGGTTAGGGCTCTGCCTTCCAATGCAGGGGTCACAGGTTCAATCCCTGGTCAGTGAAATAGGATTCCACATACCTTGAGGCCAAAGAACCAAAACATAAAACAGAAACAATACTGTAACAAATTCAATAAAGACTTTAAAAATGGTCCACATTTTAAAAAAATCTAAAAAAATAAATTTCTACAGTACAAGCATTTTACATTTTTTAATTCTTTCCCAATCCATCAATCACACCACATTACTCTGTGCCACAGACAGAGTTCTCTAGCTACTTAAATTCACAGTTTCTCCTGAGTCATATGGATAATCAAGATGGACACACTCAAGAAATATGAACTTCAAAAACAATAGATTCTTCACTGGTGAATGCTGAGCGGCATACTCTCGTCTCTGGATAACCGTCCCAGAACTTCTACTTTTCAGACTTGACCCATGTAAACAGAACATTCACATAACTGCCATCTGGGCAGGGCCTGGTATATGCATGCTGCCCTTCAATCAATATTCTGGACAAGGAATTTCCACTTATCAGCTCATAACAAGAGTACTATTCACACACACCATCAGCAGGATTGATATGAGAAGCTTCTCCTTAATCATGCTCTGTGACATATAGAGACATGGTCTGGTTGGATAAGGCTCATATTTAGAAACTTGCAAGGCTTGTCTGATCTAATTATTTAGACTATTCAATTAACTGCATAGGGTTTCCAACTGACCTACTGTTAACCTGGGGATAGAAGAATGGGCCAATGGAGAAGCTCCCAGATGAGGAAGTGTGATTAAACAAAAAAACGATCATTGTTAAGTTTCAGAGGCAGATAGGATAGAGTTAGAAACTTGATTCTATCCGCTGCCGATTTTGTGACTGTGGACAAGTTGCCTCATCAAAATCATGAGCTCTCATAGTCCGTATTTTTTCATTCATAAAGATTTCAGACCCTTCCCTAGGCATTTCAGAAGGTAAAAAGGAGCTATTGCAAGCATTTGAGGGCCCAGGTTCTAGAACTCACAGGATGCTACTTCCCAGCACCACTGTAGATAAAGCAAGTCACAAGCAGGCCTGATTCAAGGGGTGGGAAATCCCCGCTTCCTGATGAGAGGGGCTGCAAAATACTGTGTGTGACCCAGCTGGCCACAAAACCAGGAATTCTGGGCCAAACACATTAAAAGCATTACACGTATCTTTCTCCCTAAGAGATCCTCAAACTAGGTATCATAATATCCATCTTATAGAGATAAAATCAAGGTTCAGAGATATTGAGGGATTTACTGAAGTGTTGAGAGGTTTACCAAACAATTAGTAGCAGGGCTGGCTTTTAAATGCAGGTTTATATGACTTGAAAACCCACATTGATACCTCAGGTATACATTTTGAAGGCCAGTTATGAGTGATGAGCTAAAAAGGATAAATCACTTTATCCTCACATTTATCTTTCAGTTCAGTTCAGTCGCTCAGTCGTGTCCGACTCCTTGCGACCCCATGAACCGCAGCATGCAAGGCCTCACTGTCCATCACCAACTCCCAGAGTTTACCTAAACTCATGTCCATGGAGTTGGTGATACCATCCAACCATCTCATCCTCTGTCGTCCCCTTCTCCTCCTGCCCTCAATCTTTCCCAGCATCAGGGTCTTCTCAAATGAGTCAGCTATTTGCATCAGGTGTCCAAAGGATTGGAGTTTTAGCTTCAACAGCAGTGCTTCCAATGAACACCCAGGACTGATCTCCTTCAGGATGGACTGGCTGGATCTCCTTGCAGTCCAAGGGACTCTCAGGAGTCTTCTCCAACACCACAGCTCAAAAACATCAATTTTTCGGCACTCATCTTTCTTTATAGTCCAACTCTCACATCCATACGTGATCACTGGAAAAAATTGACTAGACGGACCTTTGTTGGCAAAGTAATGTCTCTGCTTTTTAATATGCTATCTAGGTTGGTCATAACTTTCCTTCCAAGGAATAAGCATCTTTTAATTTCATGGCTGCAATCACCATCTGCAGTGATTCTGGAGACCAGAAAAACAAAGTCAGCCACTGTTTCCAATGTTTCCCCATCTATTTGCCATGAAGTGATGGGACCAGATGCCATGATCTTAGTTTCCTGAATGTTGAGCTTTAAGTCAACTTTTTCACTCTCCTCTTTCACTTTCATCAAGAGGCTCTTTAGTTCTTCTTCACTCTCTGCCATAAGGGTGGTATCATCTGCATATCTTAGGTTGTTGATACTTCTCCTGGCAATCTTGATTCCAGCTTGTGCTTCTTCCAGCCCAGCATTTCTCATAATGTACTCTGCATATAGTTAAATAAGCAGGGTGACAATATACAGGCTTGATATACTCCTTTTCCTATTTGGAACCAATCTGTTGTTCCATGTCCAGTTCTAACTGTTGCTTCCTGACCTGCATGTAGGTTTCTCAAGAGGCAGGTCAGGTGGTCTGGTATTCCCATCTCTTTCAGAATTTTCCATAGTTTATTGTGATTCACACAGTCGAAGGCTTTGGCATAGTCAAGAAACAGAAATAGATGTTTTTCTGGAACTCTCTTGCTTTTTCGATGATCCAGCAGATGTTGGCAATTTGATCTCTGGTTCCTCCTCCTCTTCTAAAAGCAGCTTGAACATCTGGAAGTTCACAGTTCACATACTGCTGAAGCCTGGCTTGGAGAATTTTGAGCGTTACTTTACTAGCATGTGAGATGAGTGCAATTGTGTGGTAGTTTGAGCACTCTTTGGCAATGCCTTTCTTTTGGATTGTAATGAAAACTGACCTTTTCCAGTCCTGTGGCCACTGCTGAGTTTATTTTTAGGAAAAAAAAAAAAATCATTGGACTTCCCTAGTGGATCAGTGGTAAAGAAGCCACCTCCCAATGCAGGAGATGCAGGTTCAGTCCTTGGGTTCGGAAGATTCCCTGAGGGAGGAAATCGCAACCCACTGTATTCTTTCTTGCTTGGGAAACCCTATGGACAGAGGAGCCTGGTGGGCTACAGTCTATAGGGTCGCAAAGAGTAGGACATGACTGAGCAACTAAACAACAAACACTCAATAGGTGTCAAGGTCCTCCCAGGTCTGTTCCATGACTGCTTCAACCGTCACAGACTGTCAGAGGACTAAAGGGATACGTTCATCACTCCTCCAAAATATCCAAACACTTGAATCCAAGAGACTTAAGAATAAGCTCAGACACCTCTCCATTTATTAACTTTCCCAGCCCATACTTTCAAAAAATAGAAAATGTATTTAAATCAAGTGCCTAAAGAAGTCCTATTTAGCCTATATTCCTTGAGGTAGAAGATGGTGGTCAATAATTTGCAAGCCTGGGTTTTACTCTTTTAGCTCCTGTTTTGAAAGGTCACTAAGGTAAAGTAGGTTAAATGAATGTGGTGGACACAATTCTAAGACGATGGCCCCACAAAAGACCCTTATCCTTAAATGATTCCTTCGGGATATCACCTCCATGATATGTTCTACAAAGAGATTTTGTAGCTATCATTTAGCTTACTGATCAGCTGACTTGGTTACATTAAAAGGAGATTTTTCCAAGTGGGCATAAGCTAATAATTTGATTTCTTTAAGAACAAAGCATTGTCTCTGTCTCTTAACAGAAGAGAAAGGCAGAGAGATTCAAGACAAGAGAGGAATTCAACATGAGGGAGGTTCCCCATTAATGAGAGGGAGGGCTTGGGGCAAGGACCTGGGAACGGCCTCTGGGAGCTGAGAGTAAACCCTGGCCAACACCCAGCAACTTGGACTTTGGTCCTACAGTTGCAGGAATCTGGATTCCTCAAACATGAACCAACCGACTTGGAAGCAGATTCTTCCTCAGAGCTTCCAACCCATCCTGGCATACACCTTGATTTCAGCCTTAGGTGATCCTGAGCAGAGAACTCAGTTAAGCCCACTTAGACTTCTAGCTTGAGGAGCTATGAGATAATAAACAGACTTGTTTAAGCTGATAAATACATGGTGATTTGTTACACAGCAGGAGAAAATGGACGCAGCAAACCAATTCAAGTGGAAGATGGAGACACAGGAAAACCAAACTTTTCTTTCCTTCCATAAGCCATTCTGTTGTCTCAGGAAAGGTGCAGCTATGTTGACTAATATGAGGCCCAACATGCCCCAAGCTATCCATTTTGTGACATGGACAGTGTTCACTGCTAACACATGAATGCCACTGTCTTCAAAGCTTTATAATATTTCAACTATCACAACTGCCATTTGGTGCTGATACCATCATTATCTTCATTTTCTAAATGAGGACATTGAGATTTAGGCCAATTAAACAACTTGTCAGAGATCACAGTGAGATATGGGGGCTGGGAGGGGACTGGATTTAAGGATGCAAAACCAGGCAGTCTAACCTGGAGTGTACATAACCAACTATCTAGAAGACCTCTGGAGAACTTTGATTAAAGCTGTCAAAACTTCTCCTGTCTCAGTCCATGATGGCTTGACAAAATCAGATTGGCATGGCATATGTCTCGGACCTAAAAACAGAACCACAAGTGAAGAACATTATTGGACCTTATACACCAGAGTCAGGGACTGGACTTTACAAAATGTTCTCCGTGTGTACACAAGAGGGACAGATGTGTGTTTAGATGTTTCGGGATGGGGCAAACACCAGGCAAAACAGTGCAAGTGTCATTCTGCCACACTATGTCTATCCACATTAAGTACTTCAACTTAATGAGTGGATGTGGCCTTGCCATTGTGAAAGATACAGCAAACACTGAAGCTACACTCAAGCCTAGAACAGGTCTCAGCTGTTAAAACTAGTCTCCAGATTTTCAGAAAGTTCTCCAAAGTCTATCAGGACAAACAATAAGAAATAATCAGGCCCACAAATGAGTCTGCCATTGATTTTGGCAGTACCAGAAAATGTACAGCCACAAATGGGATTGATAGGATGAGTAACTTAGAAGTATTAGACAGATTTAAAAAGAAGGAAATAGTAATGCTGATTATGCTACATATTAAACATTTGAACATTGCTTAGACATTGATTCACAAAAACCCAGACAACAGTTATGAATGGATGCACTCAAATAAATACTATTTCTTTTTTTAAAAAGTCACTTATTCCCAGAGTCAGCTAGTTACTATGGAATCACATGTGATGTCATAAATTTGACATTCTAAATGCATACCTAAACTGAGCAACAGAAACAACAGGAAATGGAGCTGGGGAGAAGAAAACCTACGTAACAACAAAAGAATATCAGTAATTAGAGAAATGAGTCAAACATCTCTGAAACAGAAAAAGAAGGTCAGTGAATTGAATGTCCTAGAATCTTGCCAAAGAACTGAGGAAACATAGATATCAGCCCATCATTTGCTCTGGAGCAATGCTTTGCAGCAATCAAATTTCAGAGGATGACCACACATAGAGACAAAAGGAGAGGTAAAGAACATGGAGAGTGGAGGAAAAGGAGATGAACGCATGTGGTATAAGTCCATCCAATAATCAGCATTCATTGAGCAGATGCTCATATGCTAGTTGTAAGAGGTGAAACACAGTTGCTATCTTTGAAGAATGCACAGCCTAGTAGGAAAGAGAATACATAAACAAAGTACAATTTGGTGCTCAGTAAAAGTATGTACAAAAGACACAGGCAACACAGAGGAATGTTTAACACTGGGAACTTCTCCCAGGTCATGCTGAGCTTGACTTTGAGGAACACTGAAGGGAAAAGTAGGTTTTAAGAAAATAAGGGTGGTATACAGGCAAATACAAGTCATTTGGCATAAATAGAACAGAGATAAAAATGTAGAGTGGAAGGTATACAAGTTAGAGGTAGACAGGATACAGTATGAGTCTCTTGTCTCTCTAACCAAGCAAACGAAGAGTGCACCTGAAAATAAAGCATCAGTAGATTTATATTTTATAAATATCATAAATAAATCGAGTAGATAGACCTAGAAGTTGAGAGGATGTGAGGCCATAAAATCTGGTTAAAAGCTGTATTTTTAAGATTACATGTCCATAATGATCTAAGGCCTAGAACAAGGCAATGGTAAAAGGAATGGAGAAGAGGGACTGGATTAAAATATCTTTTGGAGTTAGAAGTGACAGGATTTGATGGTGGTGGTGGTGGTGGTGGTATGTGTGTGTGTTTGGGGGCATGGTGACAAAAAGATTTTAGGATTAGTTCTAGGACTGCACAGCTATGCCATTCTCTTCAGACACAGACTCTATCACTCAACTTGAGATTTTTCGTGGGTGCAATACACAGAGCATAAGGAGTCTAACAGACTGCCCTTGAACACCTCAATTATGCTGGAAGCTGAGATCCTTAAACAGATAAATAATATTAATCTTGACTGCATTACAGTTACTGAATTGGCAGGAAGCAATAGAAATACTGGTCCAGTAAAATAGTATTTCCTGCAATTGAAAAGGAAAAAAAATTGAATAGATGTCCATGAAATGTTATCTTCTTGTGTTTCCCTGCATGGACTTCCCTATTAGTTTACTGATAAGAAACCTCTTTTCACTCTTGATGCTATGAATAGTTAGATGATATGGATAGAATACATGCCTATTGATTGATTTCTACAGGATTAAGGTCTTTGATTTTAAAAATCTATTATTAATGAGGCTCAAATCTACAGAAAATTGGTTTATGGAAGATAAAAAAGAAGTTTCAATTCTATCTGGCAAAGGAAAAAGTCCCATAAAGCAGCAACCTTCTGAATAATGGGGAAAAAATGTTCTGTGTGAGCAACTCCACATTTAATTCCAAGTGCTACTGACCTCTGGGAAGTTCTCCCAAAGCATTTCCCCTGTTATCATTTCTCAAATGATAAACACCTCATGTCTCAAAATCTATTGGGCTTTCTTGGTGGCTCAGTTGGTAAAGAATCCATCTGAAATGCAGGAGAATGCCTGTAAAGCAGGAGACCCAGGTTCAGTCTCTGGGTCAAGAAGATCCCCTGGAGAAGGAAATGGCAACCCACTCCAGTATTCTTGCCTGGGAAATCCCATGGACAGAGGAGCCTGGTGGGCTACAGTCCATGGGGTCACAAGAGTCAGACACGACTTAGCAACTAAACTACCACCACCTCAAATCTATACATCAACAAATTTCTATATTAAAAATTTGTTTGTATAGTTCTCTCATATGTATTATTTTTACTCACACTTGTTAGAACGGGAAAAATAATATCTAAAATTTATATTTTTTGATAATGGCAAAGAGACGAATTCTAATTCTTATTTATCCTTTCATTCCCCACACCCAAGGTTTCTAATGGCCCTGAGGTAAAAAATTAATAAACATTCTTTGTTTCCATATTAAGAATGAGACTGGATCGAGGTACTCAAAAGACAGCCTAGAAGGAGACAAATCTAGAAAGGATTCTGAGAAATCAGTTCGTCTGACCACTCAGGTGAGCTGACCTCTTTAGAGCTGGTGAGAGGATTAAAGAGTAGACAGCATAACAAAAAATATTAGGGGGCAGTGGAGCTTGGGGAGAAAAGACCAAGCTATCAAGATGTGTATTAAGGGATACCTAATGCCCTTGTGGAGAGGTCAAGAAAAACCTAGGAGAATCTAGCTGGTCCCTGCCTCCCAATCCAGTCCACATCCCAGTGTTCACGCAGAACAAGTGGTATAGAAACCTCTGCTCAGCCCAAGGGAGGAGACTGGTCTATGTTCAAATCAGGGAGGGAAGGGGAGTCTGGCCATCACATTGACCATTTTCTGCACAATCTTTCAGATGAGGCGTGCAGTCATACCGAATCACTCGCTGAGATGTTGCTCCATGCGGGGTCACCCATCGTGTAGACGCTGCCTTTGTGCAGCTGAGGGAAAAGTACTTCTTAGCCCCTGCCGCACAATACGTATTTATATTCACATGTGCCTGTTGTGGGAGCAGGGCCGGCAGATGACGATGATCAGGGTGAGCAGAGATCAAACTATTGATTTTGGAGGGGAGCCACAGGCAATCGGGGTGAGGGGAAGGATATGGGAATAGAAATGTCCACTTGCCTCTCCACGGTCTCCTCCATCCTGTTCCTCCCATAGGGAGTGCTAGAGGGCGCTATTCCTTCTCCTGCAGCTGCCTGGAGCCCGGCTGCAGCCTTGACCAGATGCCAGCTGCTTTCATCTTTGCAGTCTGGTCAAAAATGCTGGAGATGTCTTTTCAGCATTTGCTAACAGGCTTATCCTTAAGGAAAGAAGTGGGGAAAAGGGAGGAAGAATGCTCAACGCTACTAAGCTTCGCATAAGAGGAGTCACAGGTGAAAAAACATAAGCTATCAGACTTGCTTCTTGGTTTTGGATGCCCTTTCAGGTAGAGTCCCACTTCATGGATCCTCACAGAAGTTAGGATTCAATCAGAGCTAGAAAAATACACAAGGGCCAAGGCTGAATTACAGGTTATAGGGGGCAGGGACCTTCTCACTGAGCACTGCCATATTTAACTTGACATGGCTATTTTCATCAGCGCATGTGTGGAAGGACAGGGGGTGGGGGATGGGGTATTACACTCCTGGGTCTCTTCTCTCCTCAAAAGGGATCACAAGAATTAACTTTGCCGAAGTCAGACTCTCGAGGGTACGTAGTGCGAAATCAGTGGTCTCGAACATCACGGAGTCCATCCACCAGACCTCCATCAGCAGAGGAGTCCAGAAGCAAGAACACCAGTCTTAAGGTAGAGATGGGCACGAAAGGGAAGAGCACATTGCAGAATAATAGTAATAATAACAACAATGTGCAGTGATACTTTCTATGTGCCAGGCCCTGTTCTGTGTATTTTATACCTTGGCTGATTAGTGTCCCAAACTACCACCCCCACTAATCCCCAGCGTAAGAAAACTGAAACACAGAATCACCTAAGATTTTTCATTAGTAATGCCCACAGAACTAGATCAAAACCTAGAGTCTCTAGGTCTCTAAACGGCTCACTGAATGATTAAATTCCATGGTTTCTCCTTCCTTACTTCACACATTTAAAAACTATTCATTGAGTACTCAAGACTCAGAAGAGAGGGTGAAAAGGTCAACAAAGGAGATAAATTGTTGAAGAATACTAGGTTGTGTGACACTGTGAGCCCTTAACTAGGCCTAGTCACACAAAAGAAAAAGTCTGTCGTGAGATTAAGTTTTTAAATGCAGAGGGTGACCCGGTCCCAGGCACTGGGTTTCTCCCAATCTGTCTGTCTCTGTGAGGACTAGCTCAATAATTTAACCAAGAACACGCCTTTTGAAACGTGTGAAACAGTCACAAAAGCTGGAATGATATATGGATGCTTAATAATCTCTCGTACACCTTAGTGAAAGAGTCCTTTCTCTAGAAAGATTGCTTCCAGTTTAGGAAGATGAGTCTCTCCAGTTGAACTTCCCTGGCACGAGAAACTCTGAAGGGGAGATACTTGATTCTCCAGCCTGCCGACCCTCCCAGCATTCGCTGCTTTAACCACAGGGGGCAAAAGTGGAGACACATGCCCCGAGATGCTTTATAATGCCTTCAGTGGTGGGGACTTCCGGTCCAGCCACTCACTGAGTTTACTGGAGGTGGCAGGTGGAGACAGCGGCAGGCAAGGTCCCTTACTCAAGCCCTCTGTCCTACCTGGAGGTCTCTGACTAAGCAAGTGTATGTGAACAAAGTGACAGAACTTTGCAAACTGTGTGCCAACTATGTGGGAGCAAGGAAAAGGAACTCCACCCTGTCTATCACAAAAGGAAATGAACAAAGAAAGTGAGAGGCACTGACAGGGCAGCTGGGGAAACTGAGAGCTGTCTTTGTGTTCACATAACAGAAATGTCTAATATTTGGAGCCCCTTAAGCCCTATTTAGGGCTTCCCTGGTGGCTCAGAGGTTAAAGCGCCTGCCTGCAATGCAGGAGACCCCGGTTTGATCCCTGAGTTGGGAAGATCCCCTGGAGAAGGAAATGGCAACCCACTCCAGTACTCTTGCCTGGAGAATCCCATGGAGGGAGGAGCCTGGCAGGCTACAGTTCATAGGGTCGCAAGAGTCAGACATGACTTAGCAACTAAATTACTACTACTACTAAGCCCTATTTAAAAGGAGCCGAGATGAACCAGCATCCATGTAAGAGCTAGGAATGGAACAGAGAGAAGGGACAGCTCCTTGATGCCAGCTGGGCAGAGAGGAGTATAGGGGCCCTAAGCAAGCCTGGAACCCAGAGGCCTATTTTCTTGTTCCAGCTCCCCAACAGCTCCACGACCTCCCGGACTTCATCCACCTCCCCTAGCCAGCGAGAGTCGCCGAAGCCGCTGTCAGCGCAGCCCTCGCCACCCACGCAAAACATGCCACTAGACTCACGGTCTTCCATGTCCCCGGAGACCCAGCTGCAGACCACGTCCCGGCGCACAACCAAGTCTGAGAATCCTGACACCTGGTCTCACAGCACGGGGCGGGAGATCCGAGAGAGCCGGGATAAGAGAGAGTCCCGGGACACGCGAGACATGTCCCGCTCCCGGGACTCGCACGATTCCAGGGACACGCACCAGCGGGAATACTCGCGCACGCCTCCGTCCGAATGGAAATCCTATACTCAGCGCAGGATGCTCTACCCCTCTCAGATGGACCACGACTGTGTGTCCGACCTGACCAGGAAACGAGAGGAAGAGGAGGACGAGGACGAGGCCTACTGGGCGTCCGTGAGAACACTGTACGAGAAGACACCCAACTGCTCGCGCCCCAGGCCGGTGAGCAGGGCCCGCCTCCCCTGGGTACCCGGGCTTCACCCGCACTCAGCCCAGCCCGGAGGCCTGGCTCCTCCCCACGGTGTAGGGAAGCTCACTCAGGCCACTGCTTCTCCTCCCTAAACCTCCCCCTCTGCACTGTACCCTCCAGGATCCCATTCTTGGCTGTCTCCAGCATCCCAGTCCTCCAAGCCAGGACCACCTATTTGCTTCCCACCCTACCCTGGCATGAGCTCTATTGCTGACCCCTGTGTATCTGCGTGACTGTCCTCCTGTTGGTGCTCCTCTCTGCAGCCCAAACCCAAGCATGCCATCACCGTGGCTGTGTCATCCGGGGCACTCTTCAACATGATGGACAGCAGGAAAATCTACGATGAAGAGGGCCTGGAGAAATACATGGAGTATCAGCTTACCAATGAGAATGTCGTCTTGACCCCAGGGCCGGCCTTCCGCTTTGTCAAGGTACTCCGCAAAGCTGTCTCTGGCCCTCCAGGACTCTAGAGGGCAGGGAAGGGCCCATGCCGACCCCTAGGATCTCATCCAGTTTTCCTTATCATTCCTAGTCCACCCTTGTCATTCTTGCCCTTTGCGAGTTGACCCTAGGTCACTTTGTACTTTCAAAGAAACTTCAACACTGTTGAGGGAGGGACTGCAGCCCGAGATGTGGAACTCTTGAGTCCATATCCTGAGACTTGTAACAGAAAAGATCATTCCCTCCATAGAAGGAGCAATAACCAGAAGCAATAATGAGTTTCCAATCCCAAGTAGTAGAAATGAAACACCCCACTCAAATAAGATGAAATTCACATTAGCTTCTCCTGCCCCAAACACAGCACATTAAAAAAGTCAAGATGCTCTTGGCACTTAAGGGCATGATTTTAATAGAGAAAGTAATCTTGGAACTTGCACTGAAATGTATAGCACTTCTAGCTCTGATCCCCTATACAGCTTATACAAATATGATGCAATAACATCATAACCAGGCAGAAACAAATGACACCTCCACTAGTTGTAGAAAGTAGTTATGGGGCATAGTGGAAGCATTGGAGGAAACCACAAAGCTATTCTAAAGACTCATGTTTAAAAAATAGACAAAATGCTCACTTTGGCCGCACTTGTGCTAAAATTGGAACAATACAGAGACCATTAGCATGGCCTCTGTGCAAGGATAACATGAGAATTCTTGAAACAGCCTATATGTTTCACAATAAAAAATAATCATCAGATGATCAAAAAAGGCAGGTTTTATGAATCAAAAACAAAAATAGACAAACCCTGAAAGGGTTAGCCTGATCCTATGTCTACCTCACAGAAATAATTCTAGTAAACCAAAACATCACCCATCTTTCAATAAACATTCGCTGAGGTCCTTTGTATGAGAGGCTGAAAATACTGAAATGAATGGGATAACCCTGCCTTAAAGGAGCCACAATCTCTCAGGGAAGAGTCTTTGGAGCTTGAATTGGACACCTAAGGGATCCGTTCCCTCCAGACCCCCGATGCCCACCTTGCCTGGCCCTCCTCACACACATTTGTGTTTGTAACCTGCAGGCACTGCAGTATGTCAACTGCAGACTCCGTGAGCTGTATCCTGACGAACAGGACTTATTTGATATTGTACTGATGACTAATAACCATGCCCAAGTGGGAGTGCGGCTTATAAACAGCGTCAATCACTACGGTAAGTAAAATAAATACCGTGTGGAGGAACAGCTTGCTGCTCTGGAAGAGAGAAGCCATGTTATTTTGCTCGCCATGGCCTAACTAATGCAGCCTCTTTGATACTGACACCCCCTTCTGCGTGAGAATGTTTATTTGCCTATGTCAGAACAAGAGAGGCCATGTTCATTTTTAACTTCAGCCCAGAGTCGGGCCCAAAGCTCTGGACTTAACTTGTCAAATGTGAATTTCAAAGTCTTAATCCCAGGTCCTGCAATATATTTCTCTGTTTTATGTTTTTCACTTCTGAACTTGACTTCAAGGAGCCGTCAACCTAGGGCTTTCTCTGTGTGATCAGACTTCTTGCTCACCACAGATGCATGTTAAAGGTTTTAAGGTTGTTACCTTTCCTTTCCACTCTTAACATCTGACTCTCCCCGGCTGCTTGCCCCATACATCAAATTCATACCCATGCCAGCAAAATTGTCTTTATTCCTTTACAGGGAAAATTTGTTTGACACTAGTCTCTTCATGACATCTCCATCAGTGTGTTAGGGAGTTTCAAGGGAGGTCCCCATTTTTCCTCTTATGGATTTACCTGACTTTTGTGGAGACCTTTAGCATATTTGCTAAGTGACATATCCAGTCTTATGGGTACGTCCAAGTAAAAATAAGATTTAAATTTGGGTAAAATGGTTATCCTTCAATTAAAAGTAAATAAATTTAATTTAAAAATGTTTTTATCACTAAATATAAAATTACTTTCTAGACAGTCTGTACCAATTCATACTTTCATCCATAGTGTATGTAAGTGCCTATTTTACAGACTTCTCACCAGCATCTAATGTTTTTTAAAAAACTGTTGTTGATTCAGAAGGCATTTAATGGTATATTAATTTTTAGTCTGATAATGACCTCATTTAAAATTTCAAGTCAAGAAAAACAATTTCAGACCTTTTGTTCTTCAGTTGTAGGGAAATCCTACCACTACTTGCTATTATATTGTATTTGTAAAGGTGCACTGTTCTAGCCTAGACAAGAGTCAATGTTATCTAGTGGGCTTAAACAAGTATTTATGTCTCAGCCTCCTTTTCTATAATGAGGATGATAATGCCTGCCATAACAGCCGTTGTGAGAGTAAACTGGCATGGCCTATCTGGATATACTTCATAAATTATCATGCACCAGACATACCTACCAGTATATAAAATAGCTGAGACATTTTTCAATATTGGTTCTATGAAGGTAATTCTAAAATTTCTTTAGGCACTCAGTTATTCTGAAGGCAGCTTTCATTTGCATTTCCAGGTAAGCATGCTGTCTTTAGTCTCTGCCATAACAAAGTCTTTCTTGCCTGATAATAGGATTACTAATTGACCGCTTCTGTCTGACTGGAGGAAAAAGCCCCATTGGCTATTTGAAGGCATATCTTACCAACTTGTATGTTTCTGCAGATTCTGAAAAAGTACTGGAAGCAATACAAGAAGGTATTCCTTGTTTTTTTTCTTTCTCATTAATAAAGAAGTCTCACTAGTGTTTCATTGGGCTTCAATGATTATGTTGTTTATGTCATTGTCATTGGATTTTCTGCTAAGATGTCTCCACAAGTGGCAGCCCTTAAGTTTGTCTTTTAGAGCTTTGACCTTCCTTGAGGTGGACATCTTCAGTGATTGTCCTACACCCATTTTACACTCTCACATCCCTTATAGCAACAGAGGCAATTCAAAGACAGCTTGTTTGAGATGTGTGGTTGTGAAGAGGAGTTGAGCTGTCAGGTAATAGCCAGAGAGGAAATTCAAGGTCTGGGAGGACTGTTTTTTGTTTTTGTTTCTCTTTTTTTTAATAGTAGATACTAAAACTCATGGTCCTAAGAAGACTATTTATTAATTCCAATGGTCTGCCAGGGATCGCCTCTGCAACAATGTATGATGGCACCAAGGACACGGCTTACTGTGACACACAGCTCCGTGTGGTCTTTGATGGGGATGCCGTCCTCTTTTCTGAGGAGCCTGAACATGGTATCAAGGATCACGGGCTGGACAAATGCTTCCAACATGAAGCCCTAGCAGACAATAAGCCTCTTGGCCAGGTAGGTTCAGTGAAAGCTACTTAATTTTGATCTACTTATTTTCCAAAATATAGATATAATTACTTCTTCACTGTGATGACTTTTAAATTTTTTTAGGCACTTCTCACTTCTTATCCTTTGTAGCTTTCTCTCTTTCTCTCATGAACTCCTCATTTTAAAGCATCTGCTGCCAACTTCTTTTTTTTTAATTTTAGTGTTCTTTTATCTATCCTTTTGGAAATGTTTCTATCCTCTCCTCATGATAAAGAGTTCATCTCCTCCAAATTATAAATAAAGAGAGGTAATACGGCTTACCAATTGGCCAATTCTACATAATAAGTTCTCAAAATAGTAAGATCATTTCCAGCCAGTCAGTAAACTTGTTGAACCTCTCATCCATGACCTCAAACTCCATGAAGGCATCACATGATTGAGAAAAATCTGCAAAACTGAGAGTTTGAATCAAGTCAAATAATGAGCCTCAAACAAGTGCAAACTATGAACAATATATCAAACTGAAATTAAAATTTTAGATTTGAGGAAATCAATCCATGAACTGAAGTGTTAAAGTTGTGGTATGAAATAAACAAAACCTACAACTTCTGAACCAAAGGAGACCTGAATATCAAAATTTTCTCCAAACTGAACCGGAAACAATAGATCATTCAGGTTTAATCTGTGAATCTTACCAAGACCTGCTTTTAATTGGCATTTTTTTTCTCAGCTCTTCTTGAACTTAAGATGTACTTGAATATTGTTAATTTTATTACATTTATAAAACTATGAAGAGACTAGTTGAAAGCTGAATGTTTTACTAACTTACTGCACATAACATAAAGTGATATTTAAATTCTGTGTGTTCGTGTGTGTGTTTAACTTCATAGTCCCTTCCTAAATACCTTGTTTAGAAGTCTTGAACCCATGTCAAGAAGTTGTTCTGTGTTAACAAAGTTTACTAATAAGAGGAATACCCTTTGTTACAGTTGACATGCCTGCTTTGCTGAAATTTAGAGTCAATTGCATATTAGCCTTTAAATATTATTAAAATGTACAAGATCTCTAAAAACTAGCATTTAAAAATTCTGAAAATAATTATTTCAAGATAATCTTAAACCACCATTTTTCCTCATCTCAGGGAAATGAGATTCTGTACTTATCTGTACAGAATCATTTAGATTCTGTACTTATCAGTTCCTTTTTTCCATATTTTAAATCATTTTTCCCATTAAACAATTGTGAAGCTCAACACTAATTATTGCAGAAATACCCAATGAATTTTATTATTATTAAGCATATTATTATTAAGCATATTATTAAGCACTTGTTTCCATAATGTGGTCCTTCTGATGGTGGAAAAATATGCTACTTTTCACATAGAAAGGGTAGCTCTTCTATAAAGACCAGACTTTGCCAGATGTTTCCAGTGATGGGAAAGAAGTTATGAGGTATGATTCCTAACCATGACTTTCAATTATGTTGGCTGTGAGGCTTGTGGTTTGGTCATAACAATGTCCAATTGTCTCAAATGGAGGAGATCTGAGGGTCACCAGCAAATGGGACAGCTGGACGGGATTAATTTATCCACTATCATTGTCTCCCGATTTGATATCTGTCTCATTTCACCATTCTAGAATAGTGATCTCCATGTATGTGTGTGTGTATGTGTGTGTGCACGGATGTGTGTGTCTGTGTGTTAATCAGAATTGTTGAGGTGTACTTCATATATAGTATAGTTCATCATTTTTAGTGCATGGTTCTGAGAGTTTTGACAAACATATGTGTACAGACATGAAACCATGATCAAACTCAAAATACTAACAAAATTCACTTGTGTTTCTTTGTAGTCATTGTACTCCCTCTCTCTAGGACCTGTTAACCACTAATCTGATTTCTGTCCCTAATGTTTTGCCTCTTCAGGTATCATATAAATGAAACCCCAAAGGATGCAGTCTTTTGAACTCGACTTATTTTACTTCAAATGATGCATTTGAGATTCATTCGTGTCATTCGCGTATCAGTAGTGCATTCCTTTTTATGCTGAGTTGTAGCCTGTTCTAATGAGAAGGCAATGGCAACCCACTCCAGTACTCTTGCCTGGAAAATCCCATGGACGGAGGAGCCTGGTTGGCTGCAGTCCATGGGGTCACTAAGAGTCGGACACGACTGTGCGACTTCGCTTTCACTTTTCACTTTCCTGCATTGGAAAAGGAAATGGCAACCCACTCCAGTGTTCTTGCCTGGAGAATCCCCCCAGTCTGTGGGGTTACACAGAGTCTGATACAACTGAAGTGACTTAGCAGCAGCAGCAGCAGCCTGTTCTATGGATGTACCACATGTTTTTAGCAGTTTACCTACTGGAGAATATTTAGGTCATTTCCAGTTTGGGACATTTATAAATAAAGCTACTTTAAGCATTTTCACACAGGATTCTGTGTAACATAAAATCTCAGTTCTCATAGGTAAATACCTTGGAGTAAGATTTCTAGGTCACAGGATAAATATATGTTTAACTTTAAGGAAACTATTTTCCAAAGTGGTCATGCCACTTTGCATTTCCATGAGGGATCTTTTACTCTGCATCCTTGCCAGTATTTGGTGATGTCAGTTGCTTTTCATCGGTTTGTTTTAGGCTGTTTGGGGTTACACAATAGTACCTCATTGTGATTTTAATTTGTATTATCCTAATGACAAATGATATTGAACATTTTATTAAGTGCCTATTTGCCATTATACGTATTCTTTGGCAATCTCTTGCTCATGTGAATTGGGTTTTTCATTTTATTATTGAGATCTGAGAGTTCTTTACTGGGTAAAGAACTGGGTACAAGTCCTTTATCATATATTTCTTTGCACATATTTTCTCTCAGTCTGTGCTTGTTTTTAATTCTTTAAATATTGTTTAGTGTCCTTCAATTAGCAGAAACTTATTTGTTGCTGTTGTTAAGTCGCTCAGTCGTGTCCAACTCTTTGAGACCCCGTGGACTGTAGCCTGCCAGTCTCTCTGTTCATGAGATTTCCCAAGCAAGAATACTGGAGTGGGTTGCCATTTCCTTCTTCAGGGGATCTTCCTGATTCAGAGATCAAACCTGGGTCTCCTGCACTGTAGGCAAATTCTTTACTATCTGAGCCACCAGAGAAGCCTCGGATTAAAATCTACCATCTTCTTATTTTTTTATTTGTTTCATCTTTAGTTAACTTTAGTTTCTTTTCCTTTTATTATTTTGCTTTTTAACTTACTGTACATGGGGACTTCCCAGGTGGCACCAGTGGTAAAGAATCTGCCTGCCAATGCAGGATATATAAGAGACACAGGTTCAATCCCTGGGTTGGGACAATCCCCTGGAGGAGGAAATGGCAACCCACACCAGTATTCTTGCATGGAGAATCCCACGGACAGGGTAGCCTGGAGGGCTGTGGTCCATGGGGTCACAAAGAGTCAGACACGACTGAAGTAACTTAGCACTTGTTGTATATAGTGTATGTTTTTAGGAGTCCTAAAATTTCATCACCATTAATGATTTATTACTTGTTTTAGATTTTATAGTGGTTACCATCAGATATATAATATACAACCTTAGTTAATCACAGTCTACTTTCAAATAATATTATGCCACATCATGTATAATGGAAGAATCTTACATTAGTATACTCTTAATTCCTCCCTCCCATGTTTTGTGATACTGTCATACATTTTAATTTCACCTATACTATAAACTCAAGTTTTGTTTTAAAAATTAAGACTTTCTGATTGTATCACATAGCAAAATCCAATTCTCTGTCCTGTGCTAGAGGTACAGCTAAAAGTAAGTGTTCAGAAAGGTTGAAGATAAAAGTAAGTGTGAAGTAGGGTATATATAAAGTACAGTAAATATAGACAAGATTGGATTCAAACCCTGAAGAAATTGAACAAGATAGAAAAATACACTTTATATAAATATTAAAATGTACAATTCAACAAAAACAAATTTAAAAAGTAGTGCTTTTGGTTCAGTTCTAAGCTAAACTTTAGAGTAACCCCATTCTCCCATGGATAGTTTATGTCTGTTGCCCTGGTTCAACTTTCACTCTTAAAATATGTGTGTTCAAATGATAAATTTTATGGCCATCCTATTTTGTATTCTAAGAACGCAAGGATGGTTCCACAGAAGGAAATATAATCACAATAAATAAAGGAGTTTCAGCTTTGTATTACTGGTCTATACTGCATGCTTCATGCAGTATTACAAGTTTCTTATAAACATCTGCTTTTTTAGCATTCACTTCCTTTTGCTCCCTGGATGACGGCTGTGACATATGTTCCTTTTGCAGGGTCCCTTGAAAGGCTTTATGGAAGATTTAGGCAGACTGCAAAAGAAGTTTTATGCCAAAGATGAACGGTTATGTTGCCCTATCCGGACCTACCTGGTCACAGCCAGAAGTGCAGCCAGTTCAGGCGCCCGCGTGCTGAAAACCCTTCGCCGCTGGGGTCTAGAGATAGATGAAGCTCTTTTCCTTGCTGGAGCCCCCAAAGGTCCCATTTTGGCGAAGATAAGGCCCCATCTCTTCTTTGATGATCATATGTTCCACGTTGAAGGGGCACAGAAATTCGGCACCGCCACAGCTCACACACCTTATGGAATCAGTCAGAAGTGAACAATTAGGTTCACTTAGGGATGGGGAGGAGAAATAAAGCATCGAGTCTGGTATTACGGAATCACCTGTGGATCCCTAGGGTAATTAGGTATTTCAGTAGACTAGACTTCACACCTTTGTTCATTTGGAAAGGTTTTCTCTTGAGTTTTTAAAAACATTTTGAACTCGCAAGTTACCTTCAAGCTACTTCTGTTTGAGCTGTCAATGCTGTTGATAACATTGCAACTACCTTTGTGTGTAAGTCATAGTGATGACTCTTTAGAGTAAGTTTAGAACTTGCAAAAGGGCTATGTCAGAAGCCTACTTAGTTTTACAAAGCATTGCTCATTTTTGGATGTTGGTAACTAGAATGAATCATTGCCCATCGTTGTGATAGAATAGTGGGTCTTCACAAGTGGAAAGAGGGGTTAAGTACACTCTTGAAAACTGGAGCTTTTTAGTCTGTTGTCTTTGCCTTTCTATCAATGCAAAAATGAAAATACTGCTCTACCTGCCTGAGTATACCAATTTTGATATTGCTCATTCAGAAATAAAGAAGCTAGTTATTCATACAAGTTACTTTCATCTAAGATGAGTTCCATACAGAGCATCCTAGAAGAGTTCTTTGAAATTTATTTGGTGGTTTCATTGCGTCTGGACTACATGGCTTCATATTTGAAGTCTCTGGTTTTGGTTCTGGCAGATAGGTCCAATGTTTGTATAAAAGAAGTCTTGGCTACCACTTCAAAATGTGACAGTAAGTGTAGTTTCCTAGCTTCATTGTTGTCATTCTGTTGTGATTTTCATTTAGCAAAAAAAAAGCATTGATTGGTTAGTAATCATAATCTACTACAATGTTAGAAACAATGAGCTGGTTATTTTCAATGGTTACCTTATTTTTCACCAAAGCAAACTTCATGACATTATTACCTTCCTTTTTTTAAACCAATGGAGAACCTAACACTCAAAAAGATTAAATAGTTTGACCAGGGATGTGCAGGTAATAAATGGTAGGATTAAGATTCAAATTCAGATCTCATTTCAAAAGCTATATGCTATTTCTCTTCCTCATATCCTCTCTTGCTCCTTCTACTCCATTTCTTCTCTACCCCACCCACATATTCCATCCCTAGTTCTAGTAAACCAGACTGCTGCTGACACACACTTTTTGATCTGCTTCCTAACTGGATGTAAGCCAGTCTAAAATAATATCAGTCTTCATGCTTTCTGAGTCCCTACTGTTTTCTATGCATTCCCCAAGAATAAGGTCACAAGACAGACTCAGATATTATCCCATCCCATCCTATTTAACAATCCCTTAGAAGAAATCAAATATACAAGTTCAAATACTCAACACCGGAGGGTTAATAGTCTTCAGTGCCAACTGAGGATCACACATGAGGTTGAAGCAGAGATCTGTATGGGCTGGAAGTTTGTCAGGAAATGAAGGTGGGCTTTGAAGGATGGGAAGATGTGGGAAGAGAGAAAGGAAGAGAGAGAGGAAAGATGTGCTCCTGGCTCAGTGAGTTGGAGAGGCAGCTTCAAGTTACAGGTAGGGTGGAATAAAGGCCACCGTTTCAAGACTTTTGTTCGTGCTCGTCCCATCTCTGAGCTCCATTCTCAGCATTCATAAGAAACTACCTTCCGGCATCCTACCCGTTTGCTCTTTGTATTAATATTATGCCTTTGGTTGCATGTTATATCCTTCCCAAGTATAAGGAAGTGGAGGAGGGATTATCAAAATCATCTGTGGAGTTTAGTTCAAATTATAAGTTGCATGTCTCTTGTCCTGAAGATTCTAGAATGGGGGCAGGCAGGGAGGTCTCTGTACCAGACAGTAGACAGACACCCTGAGGGCAGAAATAGTACCCTATTTCCTTGTGACTCTCACGGGGCATTGGGCCTGGCACACACTAGACGGGTGAGTAGCTAAATGTATTCCAGCTTAAGAGTAACTCGGCCTAAAGTTTGAAGTTTGCAGCTTAAAGATGTATGTGGCAATAGCCACCCCCACCTCCCTCATTTCTGAAGCATTTTACAATGTAAAAAACTTTCACTTCCTTGTTACATTTAATATCCTCTGCAAACAGGAAAGAAGACACTTGTGAATGAGCCTGTTTGTAAGTCTATATGTACAGTAAGTCCAAGCTTTCCACAGTGTATCTCTGTCAGTGTACCATAAGACCATCTGAGGATGACTTTTTATACAGTGGTCAATGCTACCGTCTTCCGTTCCCAGATCGTGGTCCCCAGATCAGCCGCATCAGAATCACCTGGGAACCTGTTAGAAATGCAGTCTCAGGTTCCATCTTGGCTTATAATAAATTCGAAAAGCTAGTGCCTGGACCCTGAAATTTCTGTTTTTACATGTCCTGCGGGTGATTCCGATGCAACGCCGAAGTCTGAGAACCGCAGATCTGTTTCTAACTGATTCACGCTGCTTAAGTTCTTAGAATCAGCTATGGGGGAGTGGGGGGTGGGGAGCGTTTCCTCAGACTTCAGTTCCACAGCGACCATCCTCCAGAGAATGAAGGTAAACTGAACTGAGGGGTAACAAGTCCCAGGTGTCCTAAACGGAAAACACAGTAAACTAGCCCTGAATTGTGGGATTTGTAAAGCAGCCTATAAAGAGATTCGTAACTTCAAAGTAGTCATGAGGCATTCCCACAGGTAAGGCCACCACCACTCTGGGATTTCCGTGGGCAGTGACCTCAGGAGCCTGAAAATCTAAGGACCTGCTGTCACCCTCCTCTTGCGATGGGAGCCCATTCCACCGAGGCACCACAAACGCCGGACTCTCTTAACCAATCAGGTGCCCTTGGAAAGGAGACTACAAGTCCCAGCATGCCCCACGTCGCCGTCAGGCGACGACAAGCCGCGTGCCCCACTGTCCTTTGCGTACAGGTGGCCGGCTTTGGACCAGGCACACCGCGACCCCGGAAGTCCCGCGCAGGGGCCGGCGGGCCCTCGGCCCCGGCGGCTATGGCAGTGGCTACCGCGGCAGCGATACTGGCCGCACTAGGTGGGGTCCTGTGGCTAGCCGCCCGGCGGTTTGTGGGGTCCAACGTCCAGCGACTGCACCAAGGCGGGGACTCCGGCCTCATGCGCGGGAAAACCGTGCTGATCACGGGGGCGAACAGTGGCCTGGGCCGCGCCACCGCGGCCGAGCTGCTGCGCCTGGGGGCTCGAGTGATCATGGGCTGCCGGGACCGCGAGCGCGCCGAGGAGGCGGCGGGTCAGCTCCGCCGCGAGGTCTGCCCGGCTGGAGGCCCCGACTCGGAGCCCAACTCCGGCGGGGCCGGCGAGCTCGTCGTCAAGGAGCTGGACCTCGCCTCGCTGAGTTCCGTGCGCTCCTTCTGTCAAGAGATGCTCCAGGTGTGGGGCTCGGGGCACCTGCTGGAGATCCGCGACCGGCTATAGTGGGGGGGTTGGGGGGAGGGGGTCTCGGCGGGCGGGGCGGGGCCTGGAGGGCCGTGGGCAGAACGAGGAAAGGACCGCCCTCAGTCAGGGTGTGTGACCTTGGGAATGACCGAGGCCAGGAGTAGAAACGATCGAGTGATGGAGGCGGCTGGGGAATTGAAGGCTGGAAGAATTGGTAGGGCAGTCTTCTGTCTTCCAAAAATGTTGAGGGAAAACAAGTGGGCCCAAGAGGAAAATAAGCAAATTTCGGAACATTTCCTCTTGCCATGTGAGGACAGCTCAGGAGGAGACCCGCCAGTTCTCTGAATTGTTTTTTTCCTGTGCCCCAAGTGACTCTTCTGCACCAAGCCATCTCTCAAAGAGCCTGAGAGCAGATAGGGGAAGTTGCTCGCCAGGGACCTTGGAGCAAGTCTTTTTTTTTTCCTTTTTTTCTTTTAATTTTTACCCCGCTGGAGTAGGAAGTTGCTCTCTGCCACCAGTGAATTCTTGAGTAGTATCCTTCGTCGGGACTCTGGCCTAATTTCCAAATAGACTGGAACTTGGAACGCCAGTGGTCATGTGCTCTAAATAGGGACAGAAATAAAAATATCATACCTAGTATTTATTGAAAATTCCCGTGTGCCAGGAGCTGTTCCAAGCATTTCAGATATATATATATACTTCTAATTTTTAATGAAATTAAAGGGACTTTGGCTGCTATTGTCATCCAGTTCTCACTGTAACCCTGTGAAGTAGGCATTACTATCCCCATTTTGCATCGTAAGGCTACTAAGGCACAGGTAGGCTAAGCAATTGGCCCAGGATCTCTCTAAAGCCCTTGCTTTTAACCCCTGTACTTCTGCTGTGTGCCAGTGAGGTAGAGGATTTCTTTGTTTAGATAGTAAATATTACACCGAGATGGATGTCCTCTGCTTAATTTGTGGTAGAAGGGTTTCCTGCAGAGGTGACTTGCCAGAGGTCTTCAGAAGAGTGATGTCTAAAATTAGCTGGCATAAAAAAAGAACCCATATGAAAAGAAGTCTCCTGGGTCTAGAACAGAAGCTCCATACTTTCTAATGTTTTCATGATGCCCTTGGGTCAAAACAAATACCTAGTTTATTCATTAAGTAACTAGGTCCAAACAACCTATTTATTTCTGTAACAGTAGCTGTTTGGAAAAAAAAAAATACACATAGCTGAAAGAAAAGATTTTTATTTCCTTTTTTTATAACCATAAGTATACTATTGGGAAATATGCATCTGTTGTTCACTGTACAAGCTTGTCAGAATCAGATTGGATTTTGCCACCCTCATTTCTGTTCTCTGCTGATTTTTAACATCGTACTTGTATTTATTACAACTGCTAAACACTCACCTTTGCAAAGAGAGGACATCATCAAAAGGAATATAGAATATATTATATTGAATATATTCAATATAAAATGTTGAAACTGTGCGCTGCTTGGAGACTGTAATTTTTGAGATGTTGAGCAACATATTGTTTGCCTTGAAATTTTAAAACACTCCAGATCATCCTAGAGTTCCTTGTGACTCTTAGGGTTCTTTGATGCACAGTTGAGGAGCTGTTACAGATCTAAAGAGGTTTGTTTCGTTTTGTTTTTAGGACTAGCATTTCATTATCAGGTAAAACAGGTTTAGAAAATAAGAAGTAATAGTTTATAAGAGATGTTGGAAGGATCAAAAGTGGACCTTCCTATTCGTTAAAGATGTAGATGGGGCAGCAGTGTATACTTATTCCTTGACACTATGTTTTCTTATTACTTTGAAAAGTAAAGGCACTTGACAGAACCGATTAAAAGTTAAGGAGATAAACAGATAACAACATTGTCCTTCCTGCTAAGTATGTATTTAGTTCCTTCCTAGCTCTGAAGTTCAGTAGTTCAGTGACTGTAATCAGAATTCAAAAAAAGGAAGTGTAAATTTCCCACAAGTTGGTATTCTTGGTATTTATCTCATTTATCTTCTAGAACTTAAAAAACAGTAAATGATAAAGTCTTAAAATATACAAGCCCAGCAAAGAATGATGGCTCAGAAATGATTAATACAGGAAACTCTTCCAAAGGATTACTGAAAAGAACACTCCTTTCTTTCCCCCACGGGTGAACTTTTGCCTTCTTTTTGAAGTCGACTATTGGAAAAGCAAAAGGTGCTGAGACAGACAGAATGAGAAATAGTTAATCCTCTGACAGGTAGGCTCTGATAACAGTTGTGAAATTTAACACATTTTTCTTTTCACTTATGTTTGGCAAAAGGACCAGTAATATTTGAAATTTGACCTCAGATTTATATAATTGTGGGTCATCACTGTGTCTTTACACCTGGAACATGTTGTACATTTCTTTTTTTTCTTTTTTCCTTTGCCTATCAAAAGAGACAGAGGAACCAGGAAAGGATGAGGGAAAGCCACCTTACATTAAGTAAGGAATGAAAAGACTTTCCTTTTAGGACAGTCTAAATTTTAGGACTTTAATTTAGAGGATGCAGAAGGATATGATCAAACTGCAGAACTCTTAACTGTATAGATCACCTAAGTTGGGGGACCTTTGAAGTGAAAGGTTTTCATATAGGAAAAAAAGAACTGTGAATTCTAAAATCGTAATAGAGGTGAAAGGTGCTTGTTGGGCCTACCTCCTATTAGTCTCCTTTGCTGTTATTGTGAGACTTCGTATATCTGATTCATGGCGGTGTTTCTGATATTTGTATACTTGTATAACTGTAATTTTTGTCTTAATGTTTCTTTGATTTATTCATGATGTTATCTCCAGTCTTAATTTGTATCCCTGATGCTCTCTATTGCTTGGCCCGGTTGTAAGGAAACGACTTGAAGTTGCTCCATCTGCATGGTGCCTTTTACCTTTAGAAAACTACGGAGTGCAGCAATCCTGACTCACCCCTGGTGTTGATACGAGGAGCCCTGGGAGTGAACGGTGCTGACCTGTCTTCTGTACTTCCACTCTCAAGCTCACATTGGTTGTCTCGCTTTGGTTTAAAAATCTCAATTAGAAAAGCAGTCTTGCTTACCAGTTAAGAATAGGCTCATCAGTGTCAATCTCATCTTCAGATTTTTGTTTGCCACTGAGGAACCCTGTGATACTGGACAGATCACCTAACTTCAGTGCTTCAGTTTGCTTATAGAGTTGTTAAGAGTAGATGGCGATAACATGAAAAGCACAGGTCAGGCGCCTCGTAAGCATTCAAGTTGTCATCATCTTCTTTTTTTCTCTGAGTCGTTGAAAACTCATAGAGGCATTTTTTAGAATTTTAGTAGTTTGTGGGAATTTTTTTTTTAATTTCATTTTAGGCACATTTAAGGCCTGTGTTCCTAATTCTCCCATTCTCTTTTTACCATTTGAAGGAAGAGCCTAGACTGGATGTTTTGATCAATAACGCCGGGGTCTTCCAGTGCCCTTATATGAAGACTGAAGATGGATTTGAGATGCAGTTCGGCGTGAACCATCTGGGACACTTCCTACTCACCAACCTTCTCCTTGGACTCCTCAAAAGTTCAGCTCCCAGCCGAATTGTGGTTGTTTCCTCTAAACTTTACAAATACGGAGACATCAACTTTGAAGACTTGAATAGTGAACAGAGCTATAATAAAAGCTTCTGTTACAGTCGGAGCAAACTGGCTAACATTCTTTTTACCAGAGAACTAGCCCGCCGCTTAGAAGGCACCAACGTGACTGTGAATGTGTTACACCCTGGCATAGCGCGGACTAACCTCGGGAGGCACATACACATCCCACTATTGGTCAGACCGCTTTTCAATTTAGTGTCATGGGCTTTCTTCAAAACTCCAGAAGAGGGGGCCCAGACTTCAATTTATTTAGCCTCTTCACCTGAGGTAGAAGGTGTTTCAGGGAGGTACTTTGGGGACTGCAAAGAGGAAGAACTGTTGCCCAAAGCTATGGATGAATCTGTTGCAAGAAAACTTTGGGATATCAGTGAAGTAATGGTTGGCATATTAAAATAGGGACAAGGGAAAAAAAAAATAGGGACAAGGAATGGACGAGAGCTATTTGTAAAACTGGATGTCAGCTCTGTCTTTAATCAGCAATGGTGTGTCTTGGATCCTTGCTACTTGAAAATACAATTTTGGTTTACAATAGTACTGCTAAGAGGTTCATAGAGGTATTTTTAAGCTACTAAGAAGTTATTATTTAGAGAGCATAAAATTTCCCAAAAGATGTTTTAAATATATATAGTAAGCATATCAATAAGTATGAGTGATATGTTTATGCATGGATTACAAATATTAAAGAATTTAATGACTTGAAATAGATACCTTGAGAAGTTTTTCACATAGCTGTGAGTTTTATGGCTTATTTAGTGTTAAATATTTTAATGATGATACTGGCTTTTGTGGGGAAATAATATGCCTGGTGTGAATGCACAATTCTTACTTGGAATAAATTTATTGATACAGATTCTTAATTGTGTGTTTCTTTAGAAGCTTCACTGAAGATAGTCCTTTATCATATTAGCCTCTACCAATGGTATGCCTAGTGTATGTTCTCCCCATAGCATTTTGTGCATTGCTTTAAGAAGTACTATTTCTAAAATATTAAAATTTGAAGTATTTCTAAAATGTGAAGTGTTACTCAAATATAGACGCTGCATGGGTAAACCAGATTATAGCAATACTTTGAGAGTGGAGTTCTCAAAGGCTTTTCCTGAAAGAAATTTGTGGAATTCAGTAGCTTATAAGCAATTTCCAGTTAAACTTTTTAATATACTTTTGAGGCTCTCCCTGAACTGGCCACAGGCTTGCCTTGTACTCTTCACTCAGGGCTGTCCAGTAGAATTTTCTGCAGTGATGGAAATAATTCTGTCTACACTGTCCAGTATGACAGACTCTAGACACATGAGCTTACTGAGTACTTGAAATTTAACTAGCAATTTAGTACACTAATTATTTGTTCACAACTCCAATTAGGCAGTTGGGATAGGAATTATCCAAGGAAATATATTCTTACTAGATTTATTTCCTCAAGAACTAAGTATTGTACCTGATACACAGTGCATATTGAATAATGAATTATGTATAAGCATTAAAATTAAGTAGGAATATTATAGGCATCAAAAATAATTTTAACTATTTGTTTAACCATCTCATAATATTGGAAAAGTGAATTATGACAGTGAAGAATAGACTGCACTACACAGAATTTAATGACCGTTTTGACCAGGAGCAGTCCTGTCTGTAATATCTGGTTACCAGTATCAATTCTTTTTTAAGAAAGGCAGCATCTTAGCAGATGGTATAGAAGGTCTGTTTCCTCTTAGGGCGCTGGGTTGTGAATATGAGAAGCACTGAGTGTTTATATCATCACAGGTGTGTCTTTGCAGGTATAGTCATTACAGCTGCATCATGTTCTTTGAAATGTATTTTTTAAAGATAATCCTACAAAAATATCTGCTGAATTTAGAAATACGGGCAGGAAATACATCAGAATGCAACCTGGAAAAATGGAAGTTAATAAATCTGTCCTACACCTTGACTTCATTAAAAAGGAGCCTTTTTTTTTTTTTTTTTTTTTCATTTAATACCATCTTTTCTGGCTGTATTTTGATACCTGATGCTTTTCAGGGGATTTGGGCCTTTTGTAAGAGTTGAGCCTTTCAGAGTTCTTGTTTGTGGCACCATAATAAAATTGGATATATTAACATCATGGAAAACTAGAAACTTGTCTGGAAACACCAACTCTTCAGGTCAAATGAGCTGCCATTTGGAAGATGTCCTTCCCATGGTGCTCAGTGGACTCAAGGACTAATCACTATAGTAGAACTAGTTAGATTTTGAAGATAAATAATCTTATAAATAAATAAATAAAACCTTTTGCTTTCCTTTCCCCTTTCTGCTGACTTACTTCAATTTCACTGGACAAGGAAATAAGAAAAAGGCAGTTTTGTTACTGTGATACTCTGACCCTTAGCAAACTATTGTTGAGATAAGCATGTAACATGCCATACAATGGAATAATTGATTTGGAAATCCATTGGTTATTGACTTAATCTTTTGAAATGTTGATGTCTATTTCAGGTTATTCTGAAAAGGTGAAACTTCTGGGTCTTCTGCCTCAACTTTGCTCCAAGTAACTATTTTATACAGTGGGATTCTAAGTATTTAATTAGGACAGTGACCCCACTATTTAAATATACCACCACATTGGGTTTAATGAACAACTCTGTGACCTTTCCAAGTTACTTAACCTCTCTGAGCTTCTGTTTTCTTGGCTCTGTCATTGAGATATGAATGCCTATTTTGGAGGATTGTTCAGTGAAGAAACCAACAGAGTAAAGAGTTTAACAAAATGCCTGCCACATGTTCATTTCCTCTTCCCAACATACCTTATCACTGTACTGTTAATCAGTTCAGTTCAGTTGCTCAGTTGGGTCTGACTCTTTGCAACCCCATGGACTGCAGCACACCAGGCTTCCCTGTCCATCACCAACTCCTGGAACTTGTTCAAACTCATGTCCACCAAGTCAGTGATGCCATCGAACCATCTCATCCTCTGTCGTCCCCATACTGTTAACAGTAATTAGTTGAGTACACATAATGGGAAAACTCTAAATCAAGAGTCAGCAAACTTTTTTAAAAAAAGCCTAGGTTGGGTACTTCCCTGGTGGTCCAATGAATAAGATTCCGCACTCCCAATGCAGGGGTCCCGGGTTTGATCCTTGGTTGGGGAATTAAGAGCCCACATACTGCAACTCAGCCCACACACAGCAACTAGAGAAGACCAAGCTGCAACAAAGACTAAGTACAGTCAACATAAATAATTTTAAAACATAATTTAAAACAATTTCTTAAATTAAAAAGGCTAGATTGTAAATACTTATGGTTATTAAGCCACAGATATATATTCTTTTTCTGCTACATATTCTTTTTTTGACAATCCTTAAAAAATATAAAAACATTCTTGGATCACACAGGCCACACTATTGTACTTAGGCAGCATCCGAATATATTCTATTTGTTTTTAAGACATGGTATAAGGCAGCAGCTCTCAAGTACACTGTTACTCCTATTTCCTAGTAAGGCTCATGTTGTTTCTCTTAATCATTCTCATCCCATTTGACTGTTTGCTTGCAGACCCAGGAAGTGGAGAGAGTGTATTTTTCAAATCTCTCTGCAGCTCCAGATTCTGGTGTGAAGAATAGCAGTTATCTGCCTTCAGCTCCCTCTCTGACAAACCTGCTGGGCCTGGCCTGAGATCTAAGAGAACCTGTATTTAAATATTTAATTGATTCCAAATGTGCTAAGGAACACTGCAGTGAAGACATGTTCCTAATCATTCTTTAGGAGCTTGGCCTCACAGAAGGAGCTTCACATGTTTCCCAAACCTTCTCTGGACAGCAGGGAGTTAAGTTAGTTACAGGTTAACATGGAGGAATAGAGAATATTCCTAAAGGAAAGTTAGAGGGAGCCCTCAGTGTTATACAAAGAAAGAGTTTTTGCTATGCTAGATTTTTAATCAAAGTACAGTAGAAGCACTCCTAGCCAGCCATCATCTCTAACAGATAGTCTAACAGACTGACCAGTTCTCTGTTCTTTTCATAAAACATGGTGACTGATGCCCACAGCATGGGGATGCACTAGGCTGGCAGGCTCCCTCTAGCATATCACTGGCACTTCTGCCCTCACCTGTTCTGTGATACATTTAGGAAGGGTACGTTTTGTACCATTCATTTACTTGTTTAATAAATGTTTATTGAATACCTAGATTGTGTCAGGCATTATTCTAAGGCTCGGGGACCTAGAAGGCAGTGAAGGAAACCAAACCAAACCTCATGTGTGTGTTAACTATGCCTCTTATTAATCACACTAGAAGTTATTAATCATAATGCAAACTGACAAAATATAAATACAAAGAGAAAATGAAATTTTATGAAAAGAAAGCTGAGTGCTTTGTAAAAGCTAAATGAAGGTGAATCAATAGAAACTTACTGTCGGATAAAGTCTCAAAACAACTGTCAAATACTTAAAAATAAATATTACAAAAATCTAAAAGTTGTCCAGATTCAGTCTTTGCAAGTGGCTTTAAACATTCACTCCACTCTAGAGACACAAAAGCTGGAAATCATAGACTACCCTATTTATGTGAATATTAGAAGATGGAATTCCAAGTGAGTTCATACTCAGAAAAACAGTAAAGGCAAACCCTTAGCTTTATATCAGAAGTTGGGAAATGAATGAACATGTTAAATGCTTTTACTTCAAATAATAATGTTGCAGTGCATAATATTCATTTTTACAATTTCCTTCTTTAATCAACTTTTCTTGTGACCCACCAAGTTCAAATAAGAAGGCTTCTGTTGTATAAAATAGAGCTATCAATGACATATAAGAAAAATTTCAGTTTGAAGGAACTGGTTATGAATGTATCTGTATCACATTTTCCCAAATCCTTCTAGTCTAAATTTGGGAATATCTTTTATTTTTTAATGTCCCAATATATTTATTTGATATATTTGGTCCTAAATGGTTTTTGTAGCCTCAGTCCTGGGTGTTCACTGGTGGGACTGATGTTGAAGCTGAAACTCCAATACTTTGGCCACCTGATGCGAAGAGCTGATTCATTTGAAAAGACCCTGATGCTGGGAAAGATTGAGGGCAGGAGGAGAAGGGGACGACAGAGGATGAGATAGTTGGATGGCATCACCGACTCAATGGACGTGGGTTTGGGTGGACTCCGGGAGTTGGTGATGGACAGGGAGGCCTGGCGCGCTGCGGTTCGTGGGATCGCAAAGAGTCGGACACGACTGAGCGACTGAACTGAACTGAAGACTTACTTTCAGCATCAACTGTTTGCTTCTCTCTCTCATTTAAAGCTCCTACAGATTGCATTAAACCAATAAATTCTTGAACACTTTTAATAGAATTATTTTTCTGTATGTCATTGTATCTTCAGAAGTTGCCATGTCACACATGATGTATCACAGCTTGATCTGTCTTAAGTTGCAGGTCTTAAAATCTGTTTTCAGGCTTCCTTTGTAAATGCTAACTTGAAAAAATACTTCTACTTTTGTTTTTCTTCCCGTTTTTGTGTTTTGTATAGCCCATAGATTGAACAGTTATCCAGTTATTAGCAGAAAGACTAAATCCTAATGGCATCTTTTTTGCTACTAAGGGAGCAGTAATGAGTGAGTAAATAGAAGTTTCAGTTGTAAATATATTCAAAACACTTTTATCTGTGCAGCCCTCCACACAGTGTTGGCATTTTAGGTATATCTAGGAGTTGTACACATGCTTTGAGGAAATGCTGAACAGGGATATATGTGCGTATATATACACACACAATCATTATTAGTTCAGTGAAAAAAGCCAAGTGAGTTTCTGCCACCAGCCCATGAAAGCACAGGAAATGGCTTCGTGTAGTAGGTGTTCGAGTCTAAGCATTCTGTTGACAGAAGCAGGTTCTACCCAGGGATTTTGTGTTAATGTAATCAAACACTTCAGAGCTGCAGCCTAGCAAGCTCAAGTCCACCCACCTCAGAGTTTATCTTTAGCTCATCTGGAAGAGTTTATTTTAAACAGGGAACATTGTTTGCTGCTGTTGAAATGAAAGTGAGAGAGTTACAAGCTTTCTTCCACTGCCATCTGGCAGATTTACTGATGGATCGGGTTCTTTAATCCATGTAGCCCCGTGTGTGGGAGCTATTGTCTCCGTGCTGATCACTGCAGCTGGCTTGGCTGAACTTTCAAAAGCTCACACAAAGCTATCACGAGCCATCCTATAGATAAATGAAGCTGAGGGTGTTGCAAAAGTCACTGTGTATTTTTCATTTTTCTCTGAACACACGTTTTTTGCTCTATAATTCCCTGTGAACTGGAAAAGAAGATAACTATATTTTGAAAAAATAATGGAAGCTATAAAAAAAAGGCGACTATACTTAAATTAGAAAATTATGGCAAAGTAGAAAGGAAAGGAGCAGCAGAGTTGGGGATCTGCATCTCATTATATTGAAGGGAAAGATTGAAGACAGAAGGAGAAGAGGGCAACAGAGGATGAGATGGTTGGATGGCATCACTGATTCAACGGACATGAACTTGGGCAAACTCAGGGAGATGGTGAGGGACACGGAAGCCTGGCATGCTGCAGTCCATGGGGTCACAAAGAGTTGGACATGACTTGGCAACTAACAACATCTCATTAAAGTAAATGTTGCAAAAAATCAAATGAGAGTATTCTTTCCAATGAGAATTTACCTATTTTTCCACTTTATGTGTGTTATGGGGACATTCGATGATACACACATTACATAGTTAATCATTAGTTGTAGCCTCCATTGTAATGAAACTATATAGGATCTCACATAGGACATCGCATTAAGTATAACTTGCAACTAACTCCAGTGGACAATTTCAATCATACCCACAAATGCATACACATGCATCAAGCAATCGCCTGTGAGCAGTAGGTTATGTGCAAGATAGGCTACCTGCAATATAACACATTAAATTTATAGAAACATATGACGAATAGAACCAAAAATATTCTGGATGTGGCCAATTGCAATTCAGTTTTCTTTGCCACCTACATCTGAAGCATGCTTTTTAGCTTGCATAGATTGGAGAGTTGTAACACAGTAAACAAAAAAAAACATACATTGTCTATGTTCTGGATGAAAATCTGTTTCCAGCAAGAAGATACCCTTAGAGTGACATTTTGAAGAGAGAATTAAAAAGAAAGACTTCTTCCTGGTGTTTTTGGCTATTTTCTGCCGGGAAGAAAGGCTGTGGGTACAGAGTAATTTCTTTTTGTCTAGTTTGGTAGGGGGTTTTGGTTGTTTTTCTAAATTTTATTTTATTTTATTTTATTGATAGCAAGAGGCAATTGGGATAGACCTCATAAGTCTGTCCATTCACTTCTTAATGGTTATTGAGATGGAGCTGCAGTCGTGGTGGGCTCCTGATCCCAGATTCTTGATCCCAACTATTAGCTGTGGTGCTGCCAGTTGTGACTCAGTGTTTCCATGGGCACCCTCCAGATTCCCACTTGCACGTCAGTTCTGTTGTGTTTCTGGAGTCATTCCTGGGACTATAACCTATCCCACTTTTCCAGCCCTTCCCATTATTCTCTAGGCACCTAGTTTACTGTAATCTATCTCTTCCTCCTTAAAATATTTGGGATAGAAATTTTGTTTTCTACAGAGAAAACAGGCCACTGGAATTACTGACTAGAGAGAAGAAACATAAATTTCTAAATAAAAATCACCTTGCAAACAAGCAAGTGAAAACATGAAGAAATTGAATATTACAGCTTGAAAAAGAGGGGGCTGATGATGAGAGGCAGCCAAGATGGCAGATCTTTGGGAATATCAGTATACAATGTTTGGGTCTTAGCTTATCAGCTGCAGATATTTGAATTTGTCCAAATGTCCACTGATAATAAAAAAAAAACACAAAAGGAGAGGGAAATCTCTTTCCTTATGGGAGCATTTTGTACCCAAGTAAAGAAATTCACTTGGGGAATGAAATCAGAATCTTGATTTCTTATTATAGAATCAGAGGAGAGGAAGTTAATTCTGAGGTGGCATGTTTGATGACATTAGCAATGATACCTGCATAAGTAGCGGGGGTTGATGCTCTGGATGGATCTGGATCTTAAGGTGGACCTTGTAATCCTGCATTCTGTTGTGGCTGACTATGCTGCCTTCCGAGTGATTCTTTTTTTTTTTTTTCCTTTTCTTAAATATCTGTTTATCACCTAAATATTGTTAGTCTGGCTCAGGAGACATTTTGCTTCTAGTATACCTCACAGAGATGTAGAAAAGGGGCCAAGTGAATTAGCCATGCTCAAAGACACAGGGGTGTAGGAATATATTATTCATAGTTGGAAAGACTGGCAGTTAAGAAAATATCTGAGAATCATTTCTAATATGAGATTTCTGGTGAGTGAATTAATTTATCACAGCTGTTTTCCATTTAAGAAAAAATGTAATAAATATCAGGCTTCCTTCAGGCAATTTGATTAAGATTGTAGAAAGACTTGTACTGGATAATCCTACCTAAGTGTTTGGGGTAGCGTGAACAGATTAAAAAGACATTCATAACTGAAACCTGGGCTTCCCTAAGACTAAATATTTCTATTTATCTGCTGCAAATAAAATCAGAGAAGTAAAGATGAGAGGAGATTTGAAGTCTAGATGTGAGTTTTCAAGAACCAGAAAGTAGGGACGTGTTTGAACATTCTTACTTCCTGCTAACATCTGGTACAGAGCTGTAATATATATATTATTCACAAGATATTAGGTTGATTATTTAATTTGTTAATTAATGACCTAAAACTAAGCGATCTACCACCCTGCTGATGGCCAGGGTAGATGGAGCTGACTTAACTGGCTTGGAAGATGGTGTCTTTGTTTTCCTTAGAGAGTGACTTCAACCTTCACAGGGAAAAGAAGGCCTTTCTGACTTGTGAAAGTAATGCTGGATTTTCCTACATAATCTTATGCAAAACTCATGACTAGTATGAAAACTCTAGTAAGTGCGTCACCTTTTTGACAACTGTAGTCAGTAGTAATTTGAAATTAATAGGAGGGAAGCTAGAATGTCAACAAAGAAGGATCATAGGCTAAAAAGAATTAATCTTGCCACAAATTCCCCTGGAAGCTTCTATAGCTCAAATTATTGACTACCGCTGTCCAGTTTTTTTCTGCAGAGTCCTGTGTATTCTAATAAGCAGCCTGCCTTCAGTTGATTAGATATGATCTTCCAAAGCCAGCACAACTAATTTTGCCATAACCAGTATGTATTTACTTTGCCCCATAATTAATTTTCAAATAAGTGCATCTGTATTAAAAAAGAAAGAAAAAAAAAAATGAGCTTCCCTGATGGCTCAGCAGTAAAGAATCTGCCTGTCAAGCAGGAGACATGGGTTTGATTCCTGAGTTGGGACGATCCCCTGGAGAAGGCAATGACAAGCTACTCCAGTATTCTTGCCTGGGAAATCGCAACGACAGAGGAGCCTTGTGGGCTACAGTCCATGGGACTGAAGAGTCAGATATGACTAAACAACAACAATAAAAAAAATTAAAGAGCTTATTTTCTTTTTAAAATAATGTCACATTTTTGCAAATCCCTAGATTTGCATCATCAATTCATAGGACAAATTAAGAGAAAGTCGTTTTCTAGAATAATAAAAACTGCTATTTATATGAGATATTTTACATATATTATCTCTGATCCTTGTAACAACACTGGAAAGTATTTCTATTCCTAAGCTTAGTGACTTGCCTGAAGCCTGATGGGTGCAAAATTTGAACCAAAATTTTTCAGATTTTAGAGCCTCCTTCCACTATTCCAGTGGACACTTCTTTTAGTGAACTAAAATAATGTACACATTTAAAGTTAAAATTTTTCTCTAAAATAAAAATGTAGATATTTAATTCTCATATTTATAACCATTATTATTTATAATTTTTCCCTTTAGTGCCTTCGTTTTCTAGAGTAGATAGTTTTTTAAATAAGATTTTTTCTGCCTGTTAGGTCAAGAATGTGTTGAAAAAATTTTCATTGACTACTATATTTAGTTTCCCTGTCAACACCAGTTAATTGAAAAGATTTCTGCATAATATCCTCGAGTGTAAATTATTTATTGAGATGGTTAAATAACCCAGTGCCCAATCCAGAGTGTTGGTTTTCTGCCAGAGGGAAATATATCATCTTTCATGGGTTTGGAGAAATTGCACAAACAATGAAGATGTCTGACTTAAATCATAATACAATGATCAAAAGAACCATATTACTGTACTTTATAGTAAATGCATCCATTTCTTTTGAAATACAACAGTTCTAACTCTCTAACATCTGTTGAGAATTCAGAGAGATTATGCATATCCTATTAGTAAAAAGCCACTAATCAAAGATTCCCAATACTTAGGATAGTTTTTCCATTATGTAACCCATTAATACAATAATATTATTTCCTGTAAAATTTTCTAAATAAAAATAACAAGTGATGGAGAAAAGATCTTTTGTGTGCTTCTCTTTCCAAATAAAAGCAAATATTGGCTAAGCTAGTTGGACCAATTCTTATTTAAGGACATCTAACAATTCTGACGAAAATAGGAAAAAAATAAATTTTCTTAAAAGCATCAAAATGCTGACATATTAGTGGAAATTCTTGATCAAAACTGTGCAGACTTAGGACTTCTCTGATGGTCCAGTGGTTGAGACTTCGCCTTCCAATGCAGAAGGTATAGGTTCAATCCCTGCTCAGGGAGTGAAGATTTCACCTGCCTCATGGTCAAAAAATCAAAACACAAATCAGAAGCAATATTGTAAAAAAATTCAATAAAGACTATCAGTGATCCACATCATCAAAACTGAAGGTAAGAATCCTATAAGTTAAGCAAGAAGGCAAAATTACTTTGACACAAAGAGCATTTGTCTCCCTGGAAGAAATAATGAGTGTGAAGGTTTTTTGACTACCTAGAAACCAAGAACCTGAAGGTGGATAGACATGAAAGTCCGAACAAAATCTGGGATTGATGGTCACCCACACACATTCAAAATAATCTGAGATTATGATCTACTACACACTCAAAGTAAGGGTGAGTGAGGGTTTACCCCATATTATACTTCCAACTGTCGGATGGAACACGGGAGTTGTCTTAACACTGAGAAGAAGGAACATATAAAACAAGAGAAAACCTACCCTTCAAGGCTTTCAACGAATGCCTGGCTCCCATGAATGAGTTTAAACTGATTTCACCAGGACAATACAAAAAAAAAAGCTCAAATAATTGGTTTGGTCTAAGGTTGTTATGCATGCATCCTAAGTTAAGGACTAGTAAATACAACACACACACACACACAAAATGCCTTAGATGACCAGCAAGATAAAAGAACTTCAAATCCACTTTAGAGGAAAGTACCTTCCTGAAAGGGCTTAGACAACCTCCATAAATAATTTTTATAAGGGCAATGATTAGCACTAAGCTTGCAAGTGCAGATACCATGAACTAGAGTCAGCAGCTCCAATCCCAAGATATAAGATGTGGGAATTATCAGACTTAGATGATAAACACCACTATACTTACTGCCTATTAAAGAAATAAAGATAGGTTTGAAAATTTCAGCAGGAAACACAAAAATATAGAAGCAATATATCCTAGTATGATATGGAACTTTGACTTCTAGAGATGAAAGTTACTATGTGAAAAGTGAAAGTGTTAGTCCATCAGTTGTGTCCAACTCTGTGACTCCATGGGTTGTAACCCACCAGGTTCCTCTATCCATGGAATTTTTCAGGCAAGAATACTGGAGTGGGTAGTTATTCCCTTCTCCAGAGGATCTTCCAGACTCATGGATCAAACCCCAGTCTCCCGAACTGCAGGCAGATTCTTTACCACCTTAGCCACCAGGGATGTTATAACTGAAATTAAAAGCTCAGAGTGTAAATCTGGCTGCAGGTTGAACCTGACAGAATAGAGAGATAACGTCAGTAACTAAACGTAATTGGGAAACTGATATGCTTAGAAATCAAGAAATATACTTCTAGGTTAATGATGGATCAAATAAGAAATCAAAATAGAAATTTTAAAATATTGTTAGAAAGTGATAATAAAATAATAGCCTTGAGTGAACATGTTAGAAATAGAGAATAATTGGAAATCAATCAGCTACACATTCACATCCAGAAGTTAAAAAGAGTACGGGAAACATTAATTCAAAGAAAGTACAAAAATTAAACAAATAAGGAATTTATAACAGTAAATTTTAATGAAATAGAAAGCAAACATATAATAGAAAGGATCAATGATATCAATTATTTGAGAAGATTTATAAAACTGGCCTGCTTGTAAAGAAGACACAAATAAACAAATAAACAGTATCATTCACTTGGTTTAAGCTCATTACCTCTGTGTTCAGTTATAAAGTAAAAAAGAAAAGGAAAAGAAAGAAACTATTTTAAACAAACAACATACTAAAAATATTATTCCTAAGGTTACACCAAACCAGTAAGGTCCAATTAAGGATTATGTGGTAGTTGATAATTAGCTGAGACCAGCCTTTTCTTATTATACATCTATAAATTTATAATGCTTGTTCAATTTAAATATATCTCACTTTCACATACATCTAAGAAGCATATTATATATGAACACAGGACAACAGGCAGGCAGGCGGGCAGGGGAACAGTCTCAGGCTTCTATGATTTGTCATCCTTCAACGCCCCTAAGCATTTAGGCCTTTCTCTCAGCAGATTGCCACGAATCTCTGTGAACCTGATCTACTAAATTAGGGGTCCCAACCTCTGGGCCTCAGACCAGTACCTCCTGTCAGATCAGCGGCAGCATTAGATTAGAAATAAAGTGCACAATAAATGTAATGCACTTGAAACCTCCTGAAACCACACCCCTGCCCCGGGTTCGTGGAAAAACTGTCTTCCATGAAACCGGTCCCTGGTGCCCAAAAGGTTGGGGACCACTGCACTAAATCTTGAAGTCAGTTCTACCTCCTTCCCAGTTATTTTTATCTTTTTAAAACTCTCATAGACCCAGTTGAATGATTATCTACTGGTAAAACTTCACAAACTATAAATTAAACTAGAAAGGTGGGTGGCCTCTCGTCAATTCCACCTTTCTGCCCTTGAATCCCAGTTACCAGGGGGCCGGGGGCGGGGGGCTGAATTTTGGAGGCATACATTTCCAGCCTCTTCTGAATAATGGGAAACCTTTTTCAACAGATCACCATCATCTTAAAGGGTTTCCAGAACTGCATGATACCCCCGGAATTAAATAAATTACACGTGCGGTTATAAGAAAGTTAAGTACTTCTGTATCCACATCATTAGTCATCGAAATTCTTGTCGGGAGTAACAGCCCAGCCTCACAGGTCAGCCACTTCACGTTTCCTTAGCACTTCCACTGTTTTTTAAACACCCGCTTCTTGATTTATGACTGTACCGTGGCCTCAGCCTGGACCTAATAAGGCAGCACGTACCACCCCCCGATCCGAGTGACACACACATTCCCTTGCACCAATTTAAGTCATCCCATATGTGGGCTCTCGCCTTTTCTTCTGCTGTCTGGAAGTTCATGAAAGCAGGTGACCGGTGTTGCAAGCCAAGGACCATCACTTCAGCATGAAGACTTTCAGCAAATGATTCTTACTTCTCCACTAATTTCAGCCACTCAATATTCTTGAAGCTTTTTTGGCTGCTTCTAATTTTCCTCAAATTGGGCCACTTACATCTACTGGGAATTCTCCCCCTTGTTTTTACCCTGCGGGCAAAAAATTGCTTTACACTCCATTCCTAAAGTCACTACCCATATGATGAGCCCCAGATCACACTCTACAGGAATCCTTTCCACCCCCACCTGCATTCAAGACTTTCAGACGCTACCATGAGTCGTGTCTGGATCTAGGTCAGATCCATATTGTGCCTTATACCTGGGACATATTTGGCATCCACAGAAACTCTACTAACTTTTTTTGTGTATCTATTATATTCTAGTTGGGATTCCTCGGTGGCTCAGATGGTTAAGAATCTGCCTACAATGCAGGACACCAGGGTTCGATCCCTGGGTCAGGAAGATTCTCTGGAGAAGGGAATGGCAACCCACTCCAGGATTCCTGCCTGGAGAATTTCTTGAACAGAGGAGACTTGTGGGCTACAGTCCATGGGTTCACAAAGAGTTGGATATGACACAGCGACTTTCACTTTCTTGTATTCTGGTTATCGTATTAGGAGTTGGGGATACCCTGATTAATAAGACCATCAAGTTACTCCCAGTCTAGCAGATGAAGATAATACATGCATACAAATAGCCATAATACTGCATGATGAGTCTATGATGAAGCGCTCAAAGGACAACTCGTGGTGATGTGTGGGAAGGCTTCAACCGAGCATGGTGGCTTGAGTTGGCCTTGAGTTCCTTGGAGAAGAAGGGAGAGAAGAGTGCTATAGGTTCTGCAATGGGAAGAGCCAGGTTAAGGCTCAGGGGTGTGAGATGGATGACATGCCAGCCAAGAAGGGTGTGAAGGGCAGGGTAGCAGTGACCTACTCTTTTAGTGAGATTTCTTTGGAGGTTTTAGCAGATGAATGGCAAGATTAGCCCTGAATTCCAGATAGATTGCAATCATAAGGCCAGGGTTTCAGTGAATACTTTAACATTAAAGTGGGGACAGTGGTGGTCAAACAAGCCATTTGGGAAGTTGGTTTTCCAGTCCAAGCAAGAGCTCATTGAGGGACAGCTACTTTGGAAGAATTGACAGCTCTGGGAGATTTATTGAATGTGGGAAGGGAGCAAAAGGAAAACCTTAAGAAATTAAAATAATTAATAATGTATAAATAATCTAATTATTTTAATACCTACTTTCATACAGGCATCCCCTTGGCACACCATCTTCCCTGAAATATGGCTGAAGGAACTCCAGTAACCTCTGGCAGACTTAGGTCAGCTCAGCAAGTTCTCCTGGACCCAGCAGAGGAGGAAAAAAGACATGGCCATTGTGGACAAGTGAAACGTTTGGCTTGACCTGGGGCAGGACAATGTCTTTCATTCCCTCACTCATTCTATCTTTCCTTCATGATCAGTTCAGTCTAGGAGAGTTAGAGGAGGAAAAGCATCCTCAAATGAGATTTTAAAGGATGAGCAGGAGTTTGACAAACAAAAATCGAAGGACGACATCTCAGACAAAGAATTGCTTCTTTCTGGCTCTTCCATCCATCTGTCCAAACCAGTCCACCTGTCCATTACTGAAATCTTGTTTGTCTCAGCTGATTCTCAGCCAATCCTGATGAACAAAAGAGCCATGAGGCCCACTCCTTCTTGAGGCTGCTCACCCAGACATCCCTGGCCCCTCCTAGCTACCCCTCAGACACAACACACTGATCTAATCTTATGGATTGACACTGCTTAGAGCACATACTCATCTGTGCACTCCCGTAGCCAGAGAAGTGGTATTTCTCTATTGGCCAGGCCAGCTTGGGGACAGTACCACCCCTCTGGTCAGTGTCACCAGAACCACATGAACCAGCTTCCACACAGGAAGGGTGAGCTGTACTATTAGATATATTGCATTGGCCAAAAAGATAGGTCAGGTTTTTCCATATCATTTTATAGAGGTCCCCAACCTCTGGGCTGCAGACAAGTGCCTCTTGTCAGATCAGCCACAGCGTTAGATTAGAAAGAAAGTGCCCCCAAAATGTCACGTGCTTGAATCATCCTGAAACCATGCCCCCTGATCCCAGTCCCTGGAAAAATTGTCTTCCATGAAGTCAGTTCCTGGTGCCATAAAGATCAGGGACCACTGATAAACAGAAAACCTGAACTAAATTTTTGGCCAATGCAATAGAAGAAACAGCAGGGATTTGAAAGCAGCAGCTGCTCTTTGCAATAGTGGTATTATTCCTGTTCAGAGAAAGCCAACTCAGAGAGGTTAAGTGTCTTGCAAGCATCATCATTCATTCATCAATTCAATCATCATTTCCTGAACTCTTACTGTATGTTAAGCACTGTGCTAGGTCCTTGAAATCAAGTCCTGAAGAATACAAAGACTCCACTCTACTGAAGCTTGAATCCCACTGAGCAAAGACATCAGTGCAGTAACATTAAGAAATCAGTTGCATACTAAGATGGTGATAGGAGAAAAAACAGCATACGTGGAATCCCTTTCAAGTACCTCGTGCTGCACAGGGGTGGAGGGAAATACAAAGGCATGGTAATAATGTAAATGGCTGAGATGTTTCAGTGAATTTTAGGTCAGGCATTCTGCTAAAGTTGTGAAGGTCTTAACCTCCGAGGTTTGTATTTCTGTCCTCATTTTACAAATGAAGAAATGGGCACAGAGAGGTTGTGTGGCTTGTCCAAGATCACACACATGTGATCTGTCTATTTCCAAGCTCTGTAATATTCCACAACTTGGCTTCAATGGGCTGCAAGTTGATCTGGGGTTGGAGGAAGGGCCAGGAGAAGACAGAATACAGTTCCAGACCATACTGTGTGTTGGACACTGAAAATAATGAGGGAAGGTTTCCAGAGGAAGGCGAGTGCTTTGTGAGTGGTGTTTGTGTATAAAGCCTTCCTGGAGAAAGTCAGAACTGAGTTGGCTGGAGAGTTGAACTGTTATAAGATGTACACAGTGCTGTATTCAAAATGGATAACCAACAAGACCTACTGTATAGCACATGGAACTCTACTCAATGTTATGTGCCAGCCTGGATGGGAGGGGGTTTTGCAGGGGAATGGATACATGTGTATGTATGTCTGAGTTCCTTCACTGTTTAACTGAAACTATCTAAACATTGTTAATCGGTTATACCCAGATATAAAATAAAGAGTCTAAAGTTTGGGGAAAAAAAAAGATGTGAGCCTTGAGATTGTAACTGCAAGGCTGCTCCTTGGGTCTGAACTGTGGTTCAATGGGCTTGAGGGGGGTTTGTGTGAGACAAGACTCATTGTCAGCCTTAATATTGGATATTGCAGAAGTTGCCTAACCTTGGCAATAAGTAGGATTTACACTCCCAACATTTAAGGAGTTCTTAACAGGTATTATGCAGTGTTCACAGCACTTTACTTGTGTTAAATAATGTCATCCTCACAGGCACCACCCGGTAAGACCATTTGTTAAATTTGTTAGCTGTTGCTGTGTAACAAACTACCCCAAATCTTCATGCCTTAAAATAACATGCGTTTATTATCTCACAGAGTCTGGGGGCTAAGAGTCAAGGCCCAGCTCAGCTGGGTCCTGCAGTTCAGTCTCTCACAGGGCGGCATCAGCTCTCAGGCATGGGCACATCATCTCATTCAGTTGGGCAGGGCCCAGTGCAGGCTTGCTCATTGGGTGTTAGTAAGATTCCGTCCCTCGGTGACTCCTGGCTGGAAGGCATCCTTAACTCCTTGTCCTCTGGGCCCTTTGACATACATCTGGCTTGATGGGGAGGGAGGTGGGAGGGGGGATCGGGATGGGGAACACATGTAAATCCATGGCTGATTCATGTCAATGTATGGCAAAAACCACTACAATATTGTAAAGTAATTAGCCTTCAACTAATAAAAATAAATGGAAAAAACAAAAATAAAGAGAGCAAGCAAGAGAGAGAGAGTCAGTTAGATGGAAGTCGCAGCCCTTGAAAACCTAGTTTCACATACAGATGGCCAAAAGGCACATGAAAAGATCCTCAACCTCACTAATTATTAGAGAAATGTGGCTCAAAACTGCAATGAGGTATCACTGCCCACTGGTCAGATGGACGTCATCAAAAAGTCCACACGTAATAAATTCTGAAGAGGGTGTAGAGAAAAAGGGACCCTCCCACTTTTTTGGTGAGATTGTAAATTGGTATAGCCATTGTGGAGAACAGTATGGAGGTTCCTTAGAAAACTAAAAATGGTGGTAACGTATGACCTGCAATCCCATTCCTGGTCATATATCCAGAGAAAACCACAATTCAAAAAGACACATACACCCCAGTGTTCAGTGCAGCACTCTTTACAATAGCCAGGGCATGGAAGAAAGCTAAATGTCCATTGACAGATGAATGGATAAGGAGGATGTGGTACCTATATGCAATGGAATCTTACTCAGCCATAAGAAAGACTGAAATAAAGTTATTTGCAGCAAAATGGATGGACCTAAGGACTGTCATACTGAGTGAAGTAAACCAGAAAAAGATAAATATCATATGATACAGCTTCTTTGTATCAGGCAAGGAATGTACAGGCAAGGAATCTACAAAAATAAATAGATTGTTTCTATAATGATGGCTTAAATTCTATTAGGATTTCCCTGGTGGCTTGGATGGTAAAGCGTCTACCTACAATGTGGGAGACCCAGGTTCAATCCCTGGTTTGGGAAGGAAACCAATCCTCTGGAGAAGGAAATGGCAACCCACTCTAGTACTGTTGCCTGGAAAATCCCATGAACAGAGGAGTGTGGTAGGCTACAGTCTGTGGATTCATATGCTCAGCTCTGGATAATGCAAAATTTTTTATTTATATACAATTTCAATCTGTCCTTTGTTATCAGTCCTTCTAATGCAACTTAGCCTTCCCCATTTTTCAGGATATGAAGCAGTCATGAATTTACATCATAGTGTAATTCAGTGGAAGTCTAATCTTTAAAACAAAGCAAGATAAAAAACCCTAATCTCAGAATAAGAAACCTATCACTTTATCCTAGTCATTAGAAGTGAGTCACTAGATCCAGCCTTCATTCTTCAGAAGGAATTACACAAGGACATGGATCCCAAGAGACAAAGATCACAGGGGACATCTGAGAGACCTGCCTAATACTAATGACCCTCATTCCGTATGAGGGGAAAGTGACGCACAGTGTTTAGAGAACCCCCTCTAAGGTCTCAACCAAGATGATGGAAAGAGGATATGAACTTGGGCAATTTGAACCCAGGATGCTCATTGTGCTGGTCAGGATGGTGTCCAGGTGGCACATCCTGTGCTCCAGGAAAGATAAACTTCTCTCTTTGTCAGTCACTGTCACTGCCAGGGGGCTTGAGCCAAACTCATCCTACTGTAACAGAGAGCCATCTGAACTTCTAGTTTGCTATGACCAACCTAGACAGCATATTAAAAAGCAGAGACATTACTTTGCTGACAAAGGTTCATCTAGTCAAAGCTACGGCCTTTCCAGTAGTCATGTATGGATGTGAGAGTTGGACTATAAAGAAAGCTGAGAGCTGAAGAATTGACGCTTTTGAACTGCGGTGTTGGAGAAGACTCTTGAGTGTCCCTTGGACTGCAAGAAGATCCAACCAGTCCATCCTAAAGGAAATCAGTCCTGAATAGTAATTGGAAGGACTGATGCTGAAGCTAAAGCTTCAATTTTTTGGCCACCTCATGCAAAGAACTGACTCACTGGAAAAGACCCTGATGCTGGGAAAGATCAAAGGCAGGAGGAGAAGGGGAAGACAGAGGATGAGATGGTTGGATGGCATCACCGACTCACTGGACACGAGTTTGCACAAGCTCCGGGAGTTGGTGATGGACGGGAAAGCCTGGCGTGCTGCAGTCCATGGGGTCGCAAAGAGTCAGACATAGTCATGTGACTGAATTGAACTGCGCTTGCTGCAACCTGAACTCAGCTGACCAATACTTGTGGCTCTGTTGGAGCAGAAGGTGACGGCCTTTGGAGGATGGGTGCATAGCAAAGAAAACACTAAATACCCAGTTGAGGCTGTCTCGGGGCCTGGGACTAATTCTCACCCCTGTGGGTGGACATTCTCCCCTCAGCTTTACAGAGTGCTTTTCATTTCAACTTGCCTTAGTCTGAGGCTCTCTGTGACCCTTCCATTCTGAAGTAAACTTTCCACACCATCACTCTCCATCTCATTTTCAGATTTTATTTTTATAATATTTCTTCTGACCCAAAATTATTTTATTAGGTTAATAGATAAATATTGATTAATTTTGTTGACAATCTGATCCCTCTTCTAGAACATATGACCCGTGAAAAGGAAACCCAGTCTGTCTCATTCACCCCCACGTGAATGAGTCCCTAGAACTTCACGTTGCTGTTCAGTTGCTCAGTCGTGTCCGAAGCTTTGCGACCCCGTGGACTGCAGCATGCCAGGCTTCCCTGTCCTTCACCATCTCTCAGAACCTGCTCAAACTCATGTCCATCGAGTTGGTGATGGCATGATGCCATCCAGCTATCTCATCCTCTGTCCTCCCCTTCTCCTCCTGCCTTAAATCTTTCCCAGCATCGGGGTCTTCTCCAATGAGTCGGCTCTTCACATCAGGTGGCCAAAGTATTGAAGCTTCACCTTTAGCATCAGTCCTGCCAGTGAATATTCAGGGTTGATATCCTTTATGATTGACTGGTTTGATCTCCTTGCAGTCCAAGGGACTCTCAAGAGTCTTCTCCAACACGACAGTTCAAAAGCATCAATTTTTCAGCACTCAGCCTTCTTTATGGTCCAACTCTCACATCTGTACATGACTACTGAAAAAACTATAGCTTTGACTATACAGACATTTGTTGGCAAAGCGATATCTCAAAGCACTTCATGTAGAAGGAACTTAATAAATGCTTTCAGATATAATTCGCCACATATATAGCAAGCTGAGGATTAATTGGTACCCAGGTTGTATAAAAAATACATTCATGCTACACAATATAGTGATTTGATATTTCTATACATTTCAAAATGATCCCCAGCATAAGTCTAGTTATGCTCTGTCACCATATGAAGATATTATTGACTCTATTCCCCCCACATTTCAACCCTTGACTCATTTATTCTGCAGTTGGAAGTTTGTACCTCTTTCTGTTTCTTTCCTCCCCACTGTTTACACCTATCTGTTCTTTGTAGCTATGACTCTGTTTCTGCTTTGTTGTGTATGTTTATTTGTTTTGTTTTTTAGATTTAACATGTGAGTAAAATCATACAGTTTTGTCTTTCTCTGTCTGTCGTATTTCACTTAGCATAATACCCTCTAGATCCTTTCATGATGTTGCAAATGGTAAGGTTTCATTATTTTTGTGGCTGAGTAATATTTCATTGTGTATATACATGTATGTGTGTGTGTGTGTGTATATATATATATATTTGCATGTATATCACTTCTTTATCCATTCATCATTTGATGGGCACTTAGATTACTTCCATATCTTGGCTATTATAAATAATGCTGCAATGAATATAGGAGTGTATGTGGTATATGTGTGCTTAGTCACTCAGTCATGTCCCGACTCTGCGACCCCGTGGACGGTAGCCCACCAAGCTCCTCCGTTCGTGGGATTCTCCAGGCAAGAATACTGGAGGGGGTAGCCACTCCCTTCTCCAGGGGATCTTCCTGACCTAGAGAGCGAACCTGGGTCTCTTGCATTGCAGGCAGATTCTCTATCACTGAGCCACCAGGGAAACCCATAGGAGGGCATATATCCTTTCTAATTAGTATTTTAAGTTTCTTTGGATAAGAATCAAGGAGAGGGATTGTTAGATTGCATGGTAGTTCTATTTGTATTTTTTTGAGGGACTCTCATACAATTTTACATAGTGACTATACCCATTTTAATTTACACCAACAGAGCATGAGAGTGGTCTGTTCTCCATGACCTTGCTGGTTTTTGTTATGTGGTTGTCTCTTTAAAAATAGCCATTCTGATGGGTATGAGGTGATATCTTTAGCACAATGTTGGAGTTCAATTATACTTCAAAAACAAATGAACAGACAAACTCAAAACGGGATCAGATTTATGGTTACCAGAGGGACAGGGTATGTGGCGGCGAGTAGGACGAATGCAGTCAAAAGATATAGAGTGTCAGTTATAAGCAAGCATTAAGGATGCCATATACAGCATGACAAATATAATTAACATTGCCGTATGTTATATATGGAAGTTGTTAAGACAGTGAATCCTAAGAGCTGTCATCACAAGGAAAAGTATTTGGTTCTATTTCTTGAGTTGAATATTTATATAAGTTGGTAGATGTTCACTAAAGTTATCATGGCAACCCTTTTCTGATGTATGTAAGTCAAATAACCATGCTGTACACCTTAAACTTGTACAATGCTGTATGTCTATTGCATGTCAATAAAACTGGAGGAAAAAAAATAGATTTATAAGGAAGAGACAACTCAGTTGAAAAATTGACCAGGAATGTGAACAGGAATTTGCAGAAGTAGAACCCTGAAATGGAATGAATTTGAGAGCCCTACTAATAAAATAAGAAGATACAAATCCATTTCTACTTGATGAGTGGAAATTAAATGGTCTCACAATTATCAAAGGTAGTGGGAAACAGAAACAGTTACGCGTTGCTGGGGAAATGTAGAGGGGGATCTTCTACTGAGGAAAGAAAATTGGCATTAAGGGATGAAATTACAAATGCGCATCCTTTCTGGCTCTGCAATTCCACACCCAGATGTATATTCTAGAGGAATTTCAAAAGATACGCACAAGAAAACACATCCAAGAATATTCATTGCAGCATTGCTTTCAACAGTGAAAATTGGAAAACACTCAAATATCCATCTATAAATAAATACAGTGTACTGTATATGTAAATTATATTCATCTGCTAAAAAGAATGGCCCACATCTATATATACAATCTCCAAAACACATGTTATCTTCCACTTCTGGTTATACACAGTAGCACTAGCAAACCATTGTTCTAGCTGAGAACAATAAGACAGTAGATAAAATAAAAGGCAGTAGAAAACTACTGTAGAAGCCAAAACTTCAGGGGCTAGGTTGTGTGCACAGTTTTTGACTCTGCTTTGATCTGGTGCAATTGCAATTTTAATGTCAGGAAGACAGTCCACAAAGTCTGGCAGAGAGTAGTTGCTAAGAGTCTGGGGAGATAAACATTGAAGTTGGAACCGCTAAAACAGCCAGGACTCAAGGGGCCATGATTCTAGAGAGACTGGAGACATAGGGAAATGACACAGTACTCAATGGGAACTTGACCATAAGGAAACTGACATTATAGTATTGTCATGGGAACTGAAGAAAATAAATGTACCTAACACGATGACTTTTTGGAAATGATTTTCCACCAAAGAGACAGTGGGGTATATCAAATGTGCTAAGAATGTAAGAATGGTGGATCTTTAGAAGATACATGGCTGAGTAAATCATATATAAAACTGTCCAGAAGTGAAAGCTGTGAGTTTTAATCCTAGTCTTTTTCCTCTACTCCCTTCTCTAAACTTCCACATTATTTTGTATATTTTACAATACAGTAGAAAGTTAGATGAATTGATAGTACACAAAAAGATAAAAATTCAAAATTCCTCAACTCTCTAAAATTTATAAAAATTGAGAATAGCATAATGATCAATAGTGCTGAATTACTTGTAAACACTTTTCACTATTGTTCCATGGCAATGCTATGTACGTTAGCACATGCTAATTCCTCACCTGTCCCTTCCGCTGTTTATCCAAGCAGGTAGGGTGGAACACCCTTCCTACCATTTCATTCATTACCCAGTGTTCTTATAATTTAAGTATTTTTTTTCTATATCTTTTGTCAACTCTGCCAACATGTACATTAAGTGGTAGGATAGCGCTTTGGCTGACAAACATTCCTGAGAAGAAAAACATTATGAAATAGATTTAGATGTGATAAAATACTATGAAGATGATCAAATATCTTGAGGATAACTCAAACAGCTGATTGAGAACTGATTTAGAAAAGCACCAGAGATGACCTCGAGAAGAAAAAAAATTAGCAAACTTCTTTTAGTTTTCTAAAAATATTGATTTATGAATTTAATGTTTTAAAGTAAATTCGAAAGCAAAAAAATATAGTTTTTCTTTTTTTTTTTTTTTACAGTGCTGATAGATTTGTAAGTCTCAAAAGTGCAACCTTTCTCCTTTTATGCCTATAAGAAAACTGTGTCTGACTCTTTGTGGCGCCTTGGACTGTAGCCGGCCAGGCTCCTCTATCCATGGAAGTCTCCAGGCAAGAATACTGGATCAGTTTCATCCATGAACAGCATGTATATTATCTGTGGTGAAACAGATCACCAGCCTAGGTGGGATGCATGAGACAAGTGCTCGGGCCTGGTGCACTGGGAAGACCCAGAGGGAGCGGGTAGAGAGGGAGGTGGGAGGGGGGATCAGGATGGGGAATATATGTAACTCCATGGCTGATTCATATCAATGTATGACAAAACCCACTGAAATGTTGTGAAGTAATTAGCCTCCAACTAATAAAAAAAAAAAAAAAAAAAAAAGAAATGCAAAAAAAAAAAAAGAATACTGGATCAGGCTGCCATTCCGTTCTCCAGGGGATCTTCCCAATCCAGGGATTGAATCTGGGTCTCCTGCATTGCAGACAGACTCTTTACCACTGTACCACCTGGAAAGCGCTATATGAAAATGAGTTTGGATTATTCACATTTGTAGCTGTGGGAAGTCTCCCTGATAGTTCAGTTGGTTAAGAATCCACCTGTGGCGCAGGAGACCCCGGTTCGATTCCTGGGTTGGGAAGATCCACTGGAGAAGGGATAGGCTATCCACTCCAGTATTCTGGCCTAGAGAATTCTGTGGACTCTATAGTCCATGGGGTCACAAAGCGTCGGGACACGACTGAGGACTTTCACTTTCCAGTAACAGATCACTCGCATAGAAAGGGGTGGCCCTCCACCGACTGCCATGTTGGTTCTATAACCCAGGCCCACAGTTCTATGTTGATGGCATGTCCTCCCCCGGGGAAGACACCTGGAAAGCAGTCGTCCCGGCTTCCATTTCTGTGCCCTTCCCTGCATCCAGGTCCAGGGCCCAGGCTGCCCTCAGGCTGCGGAGGTTTCCAGAACCCCTCCAAGTCTGGTCAGTCCATGGGGGACTGTAGGGACAGCATGGTTCCCATACCTCCCAGGCCTGGGGGACCAGCCTGATTGTAGGGCTCCCGATGAGGCAAATAAAACTGGATAAACCTTGAGCAGTTCGAGTCTAGGATTTGCTCTGTGAGGTGGTGAAAGCTCAGTGCAAAGGACGGCAGTGTTCCAAACCCTGATAATTCCAATATGTTTCTCAAACTTTACAGAGAATTCCGCCTCTAGCCAGGAGCTCACGACGACCTTGAGAAAAGGCAGCATTACCCTTGGACGTGACTTTGCCTGGAGAGTCAGCCCACAGTGCATGTGAAATGGTTCAGGCTGAGAGGCAGCAGGACATAAATGCAACTAGGAGCTGGGGGCTCGGCCCTTCCCCTCAGAGCCTGCAGAACAATTTCCCTCTTTTGGCCTTGATTTCCTCATATGCAAAATGCAGGCCCTGTGGGATTATTTCTGAAGCCCCGCTTTCCTTTATGGTCATAGGAAAATAAAAAGGAGTTATCCACCGCCCCCCAAAAATTGAACATAAATTTTATAGCACACCAAAACCCACAATAAGCATTCCTTCTAGCACTGCTCCCTGCTACCTCGGGCTTGGAAACACTTAGAGATCTTCCCCGTGCTTCCCGTTTTATGACTTGAACTTGATGGAGTCCAGAGAAAAGGAAGAAAATGTCTCCCTCTTTTCAGGACCATCTTTCTGTCTCCACGTGCTCAGCTGTAAAATGAGAATAACAATCATTACCATAAGGAAATACTTATCTCCAAGGGATATGGGAAAAGTTCATGAGATAATGGGTCCTGTAGCTGCCAGGAGGGGTGGAAGGGGAGCAGGCACCCCCACCCTGAAAGTAACTCTTTCAGGGTCAGAGGCAACTGCTCTGGGGATCAAGTTGGGAGCATCAAAAGTGTGGAATGGTAGCTCAGTTTTTGTTAAACCTCCAGGGGTTGGTCCCCTGTCTTTCCCCACACCTGATGGAAGATGCCAGAATCAGAGGCCCCCAGGGCCTCCTGCCTGGACAGTCTTCTCAATGGCAATAGTCTGGAAGATACAATATGTGGATATTTACCCCCAGTAAAGCTGCTGGTGAGTTTGTGTTAAAAGAGCCAACTTTTGTAAGCCAGAATTGCATCTCACCGCCCTCCAGTCATTTCGGGGCACCCAGGCCAGTGTTGGGAGAAATTTGTTTTATTTTTAGATGTGGATACTGCCTTGCCTTTCACCCATGGAGAACTGGAATCCTTTTGGCCTGGAATCCTTTTGGCACACAGATGTGCTTAGGGCCTTACCATCTCTGTACTATATCCACTCACACCTGAATCATTGCATTAACCCTTCTCAGGACCCTCTGATCCTCAATGCTCATTCTTCCCTGTGTGCCCTGCCAGCTCCAAACACCAAGAACCCTGTAGCACCTCCCAATTCAGAGAGTCAGCTCACCTGTCCTTCTGTTTTCCTCTCATTTTTGCTGCACCAGGGCTTTCAAATGCAACATTCTGCTTTTCCACCATAAAGACCTTTTGAGCGAGAGAGACACTCCTATGATTGCGCCTACCTTGAAAATTAGAAAATTGAGGTCCAGACGTGGTTTGCCCTAACTCAGAGCATTATTGATGTCAAGACCAGAACTCAGATCCAGGACTCATGAATCTAAAGCCAAGGCTCTGTGTCTACATCATGGTCTTCCTCTCTCAGTGTTTTTCAGGCCTTACTAAGTATCAGAGTCATCTGTGAAAGATAAAAAGGATAGTAATAGTAATTGTCCCAACCCATCCCTGGAGATTCTGATTCTGAGGGACTGGGAATGCACGTGTGCACGCTCAGTACTAAGTCGTGTTCGACTCTGCGACTGGGGATATGTGTTTTCAGATGGTGATACCATAGTTCATCCCAAGATGAAAGCCACTGTTCCATCATGTAAAGATTGTCCTAATCGTCTTGACTAGCTAGCTCTACTTCACATCTCTTCTTCCTGATATCCAACTTGGGTCAAGCGAGGCTGGTCAATTCACTGTGTTCTGAATTTCCCTCAATCTGTCTGGTTTCTACTCCTTTGTTATTGTGGGACCCTCTGCTTAGAAGGTCCTTTCCCCCGCAACCCCCCCCCCCCCCACTGCACACACACCCCAGATCCTTTCTCCCTTCTCAAGAATTCTCCTTCCAGGGCTTCAGTCAATCCTGCTCCTTCTGTTAACCCTACCATGAGTATACAAGGCCATGGGGGATAAATCCTGTGTGGACTCTTTAGCACACTTGCAGCCTGAAGCATTTATTTTGGCATTTATCATTGATGGCCTTGTGTCACTACAGATATTTTTTATAGCTTACTCTGTGGTTACAAGGGATTGCAAGAGGCACAGAGAAAATATGTGATGAGACCTAAGAGCAGAGCATTCAAGGTCAAGGATCTCAGGTCTCTGCTCCGGGTCTACCAACTACGGGGTGCTTCAGCACAGCATGGTTTATTTCCTTACTGTTGTTTCTGGTACTATTGTTGGCTTTGTCTTTGAGCTACAGCTATCACTGTCATAAAAAAAAGACTAGTTGCTCAACTCTCCCAAGATTATGCCTCAGAAATCACGGAGCACCAGTGCTGGCCCCTGAAGGGCTCTCAATATTTTACAGGCCTCAAACTGAGACCTTAATCCAGGCCTTCTGTCCAATTTCATTCTCATACCACACGGATTCCAAGAACTGGATTTCTCAGAGGAAACTGCAACTTGAAATGTGACTTATCACATCAAAAATCAGGAGAATCCCAGCTCTTCAAACCCCTGTAGATTGTGTTGAACAAAAAGATGAGAAGATGGAGTATAATTCTGAAGTTCTGAGGAGTGACGCAGAGAAGAAGGCCTGAGTGCATCAGATAAGGGGAGCTGGAGGACACTTCGGTGAAGATGTGATATTTGGATGCGGAGGTTAGAGGGAATAACTAATGTCTTGTCTCCTTTCACCCCACCCCCAACATTCAGAGCCAATTAAAGCAAGACAAAGTAGAATCAGAATGAAGGCGTATATACCTTGCAGCCGAAAGCCTGGGAAGCCTGCTGAGGGCAGGCCTGAGTCTGCAGGGTCATGTATTTACCTTCCTCCCACTGGGACTTCACTGCTTCAGCCCAGTCCTGCCCCAGTGGGGGAACAAGCACCGAGAACAGGGCATCTGGTCCGGCCTCTGAGCCCTGGCCTGGGCGGGCAAGTAGTTCAGTTCAGTTCAGTCGCTCAGTCGTGTCTGACTCTGTGACCCCATGGACTGCAGCACACCAGGCCTCCCTGTCCATCACCAACTCCTGGAGCTTACTCAAACTTATGTCCATCGAGTTGGTGATGCCATCCAACCATCTCATCCTCTGTCATCCCCTTCTCCTCTCGTCTTCAATCTTTCCTAGCTTCAGGGTCTTTTCAAAAGAGTCAGTTCTTCACATTGGGTGGCCAAAGTATTGGAGTTTCAGCTTCAGCATCAGTCCTTCCAATGAATATTCAGGACTGATTTCCTGGTTGGATCTCCTTGCAGTCCAAGGGACTCTCAAGAGTCTTCTCCAACACCACAGTTCAAAAGCATCAAGTAGGAGCCCTACAAAACGAGGAGGAGGTTGGGGCCAAGCCCAGTGTGCTGAGGCCCTGGTCCCAGTCACTCCTCTTCTCTAAGGAGAAGGGGTGAGAAATGGAGAGAAGTACTGGAAGTGCAATCTTTCTATTGCATATTTACCTAAAATATAAGGTAAGAAATATGCAACTAAGTTTCTCTAGCCTTTCCTCTCCTGGAGAGGAGGTGAAACTCACTAACTTGCCTCTCCCTCTTTATGAAATTATGAGGGGCATAAAAATATTTCTCTCTAAAAAATGTTCACAATTGTAGCAGGCAGACATTGCAGGGGGAAAAAAAATTCAGGCAGAAAAAATCGTACGGATAAAAGCTTGACGTGAGAAACGTGGGACATGCTCATGGAAGGGGTGTGCTCCTCGGTGCCTGAAGCCCGGGGGCTTATAAGGAAGTGGGGGAGGATAAGGCAAGAGAGATATTGCCAGATTTGGAGAGCCTTGAATTCCAGGCTTAAAGGTTGACTTTGATCATTAGGCAGTGCAAATCCATGCCTCTTATTGGAAACATAACTCCATGCATCTGCCTTCACCGGAGCAGGGAGCAGGGCTGGGTTCTGGCAGGAAGAGCTGCCCTCGGCCACCCTGTCCACTTCACCTGCTTATGGGCAATACTAGGTGTGCCCCCTCGCCTCCAGGATGACATCATGCTGCACTTTTACCTAAAATATAAAGTAGGAAACATGCAACTAAGTGTTGTTGAGTTAGATACGGAAACAAAAGACATGCAAACACTGAGTGACTGAGAGTGGGGCCCATTTCAGGGGTTTGGAGGAGGCAGGCCACAGAGAACAGCTTGTGGAGTGTCGGCCCCGTGGTTCATCACCCCAGGTCCACTCTAAGGATGGACCTGAGCTCAGGGTGGAAGGGTGGGTGGAAACAGGCAAACTGAGCTATGGACTCATTGACTCAAATCAGAGAGAGCGTTCAGGAAAAAAACAGTTCCTCCAGTTTCTCCCCAAAATGGAGAGTGCAGATCCTTTATATTCACTCAGTTCAGTTCAGTTCAGCTGCTCAGTCGTGTCCGACTCTTTGCAGCCCCATGGACTGCAGCACACCAGGCCTCCCTGTCCATCACCAACACCCAGAGTTTACTCAGACTCAGGTCCATTGAGTCGGTGATGCCATATATTCACTCAGAACACTGCAATTCACAAAGCCCTTTCTCGTGATATTAACTCATGGGTCCTCACAAACAGTCCTGGGAACTGAGGACAGCTGGGCCTAGCATCAGACCTTGCTTCCCTTTAGCTCCAACAGAACCTTGTGGTTCTGGTGATGGGGTCTTCCTTTGAGGAAGACAATGCTGGGATTGATCATAAGCTCATCAGACTGCCCTCCATATGGAGATCAGCAGTAAAGAAAGTTGCTAGGATCCTTAATTCTACATGATACCACCCATACATAATATCTCCAAAGTGAGTTTACCTAATCCAAAGTGGGTAAGAAGGCTTAAATATATATAAAAGTGAATGTCAAGTTACAAATCATAACCCTTGGGTCAAAAGATATTTAAAATCATATTTAAAAAAACGTAATTTAAACCCCAAATACAGGGCATGTGTCTTCCAGTTCAACACGGTCCCCACCATTCACTGGTGGCTCAAATGGTAAAGAATCTGCCTACAATGTGGGAGACCCAGATTCGATCCCTGGGTCAGGAAGATCCTCTGGAGAAGGGAATGGCAACCCACTCCAGAATTCTTGCCTGGAGAATTCCATGAACAGAGAAGCCTGGTGGACTATAGTCCATGGGGTCACAAAAAGTCAGACACAACTGAGCAACTAATGCATGCACACACACACACATACACACACACACACCTTTCCCTAATGACTCCTACCAGACCCATTTTCATTTACTCATTGAGTCAACATATATTTATTGGGCACTTGCTCTGCGGCAGGAATGCCTTCATGATTATATTTACATTACCTGCCTGGACCCTGCAGACCTGTGAACAAGTGACCACCATCCTACAGCAAGAGTGAGGGGGTCTGAAGTTTGACTTGTGTGTGTGTGTGTGTGTGTGTGTGCACGCGCGCGCCCTGAGCCACTCAGTTGCAGTCCGACTCTTTGAGACCACATGCACTATAGCTCACTAGGCTCTTCTGTCTATGGGATTTTTCAGGAAAGAATACTGGAGTGAGTTGCCATTTCCTCCTCCAGGGGATCTTCCTGACCCTGGGTTTGAACCCACATCTCCTATATCTCCTGCCTTGGCAGGCAGATTCTTTACCAATAAGCCACCTGGAAAGCCCAGATAATGTTTGACTAAAGTTCCTTTATTCATCTCAGTAACCTGAAGTTTGAGTTATTTCGAGGCTGGGACATTAAAACTATTGTCCACCACAGTCTCCAGAGACTGTTTTTTCTGAAGACTTGCTATTTTTCTCTTCATATTCCCATAGCCAGTGTCAAAAGGTAGGGGGTTCCTCCTCCCAGAGTCCAACGAGGCGATTGAGGCCAAGACACTTTCAAGGAGCTTCCCCCAAGGCGGCAGGAAGACTGGCCTGGACAATTGGTCATCTTGATCCCAAGCTCAGAGGTAGATCGCCTGTCTTTGCGGGGCTTTGGTTTCCGAGCCTGACTGGGAGAACAAAAGAGATTTCAGTTGTCACATCTCTGCAGTCCCGAACTGCTCTCTTGTCTTTCTTGGCTGGCTTTCCCAGTGTGCTGTTTCCCATCAAAGACCTCCCCCCTCCTCCCCGCAGACGATTGGTTGAAACTAAATATCCTGGAATTACATTGAAAGGGGGGAGCCGTTAACACAAAATTTTAATCAAAATACGAGCCTAACAGTTACCAGCCTTTGAAATGCGAAGCAGATACAGGGGGTCCATAGGGATGTCCCAACCTGTTTTCAGGTGTGACGTTCACCAGGAAAGAAGCTGTCCCTGACAGAGAGAATTACCAGTAAACCAGCCCCCTGCAAACTGGAGATTTCCAAATATAGCTGGACCTTCTCTCCCTTGACCCTGTGTGTGTATGTCCATAGTCACTCAGTCGTGTCTGACTCTTTGCAGCCCCATGGCCTGAAGCCCACCAGGCTCCTCTGTCCATGGGGATTTCTCCAGGCAAGAATACTGGAGTGGGTTGTCATGCCCTCCTCCAGAGGATCTTCCCAACCCAGCGATTGAACCCAGGTCTCCCTCATTGCAGGCAGATTCTTTACCATCTGAGTCACTAGGGAAGCCTCCTTTGCCCCTAACACAGAACAAAAACTCTGCTATGGACACTGGAGATGACCCTCCAAAGACGTCTGGATTTTTATTCCTCATCCCCACCGAGCGTTGGTCCACATGTAAGAATCCAGGGACCCGGAGGTTACATGAGCAGAAGAAACCAGACAATGGTCTTCCATGGGAGGTGAAATATCTGGTACAAGAGCAGCTTGGAATGAATGAGGTGGGCATTGGCGCCCTCTGGTGGAAGAGGTTACACTAGACAGCCTGAATCATTTCTCCCTGGAATTAACTCTATAAATAGACAGATGATTTATTAAACAGATTTGAGGCTCATTTGAGGCGCTGGGCCATGATTGCTTCAGGGCTCAAAGAAGGGAGTGCTTAGGACCCTGCCTCTTATGCAAGCACCTGGACTTACTTAGCGAGTCACTAGCATGATCTACATTACAAGTGCATCGGACTGTTGGCTCAGCCGTTCCCAGCCAGGAGATGCCAAATTCCTCATATATAAAAGGAGCTTTAGTAACTAAAGCAAAATAAGCACACTTTTTCCCTCACTGCCTTCCCAGAGACCCAGGCGGCAGGGTTTCTGGGAGGATACACAATACCTTGTTACAAACAATGTAATGTTTTAAAAAGTATCTATCTGACAGCCTTGGCTAAAGCCAGATCTTCTATCTCGATTACTTCAATATGTCACATCCCTATCGCACCACGGCGTCCAGGCTTTCAGAGCCAAGGCCCCTCTGTCTTGTCCAACCTTCCCATCTGGAAGCAATGAGCTTAATATTCTGGCTCTCCCCCCATAAAAGCTATGTCACAAAAAGTAGCAGCCTGTGAACTGCTTTATCCCCCCAAGACAGAGTGGAGCTCATTCTATTCGGTTACATTTTAAGACCGTCCCCAGCCCCTCCCCTCCCCTGCTGCCCTGCGTCCCCAGAAGGCCTGTAACACTCAGCCAGGGACCAGGAGGACAGAAGCGAATTGACAATCATTTACACTTTAATCTCGCTTTTGACATTTTGAGGGTCGCAGCTTAAAATACAGCAAGGGCTTCGGGACCCCCTCTGGACAGAAGTGTTTGCCGGAGAAGCAGCCTCCGTTTGCCAGCAGCCTACTGCTTCTGGTGGCCCGATGGGGACTCACCTTTGGAGTCTGCCCTGCACCCGTTTCCCACTCACCCTGGCTCCTCAAGCATCGCCTGGAAAGCTCCGCATGGCTGTGTTTGGTAGTTTAGGGTGATGATGACGTTTCCTCTGATGCGTGCTTTCCTTACACATCGATTCAGTTCCCCCTTGAATTTTGGTTGAATACCTGGGATGTTCCTTTCACTTTGCTCCCTGTTATGCTGCAAAGTCAGATGGGGTCCTGGCCTGAACAGGAGGTGAACCCCAAATTCAGAGTAATTAGAACAGTGGTGCTCAAAGCACAAGGCGGATCCTGGGGGGTACTTGTTAAGCATGCCATTTCCTGGCTACAGCCTAAACCTGTTGAATGAGAATCCTTGGGAGCAAGGAAGGCTCAAAAAGCTGCACGTTTAACAGCGTCCCCAGGTAACTTCGACACGCACGACAACCCGGAGACTCACCGAGTGAGGCCAGGTGGGGCACCAGATGATGAAGTGTAAAAATCGAGAAACCACGTGACCTGAAAGGAGCCCTTCAGTCTCTGCCTGCAAATGTTATCACGCTCCGTTCATCCTCTGGTCCCAGGGCTCTGAAAGATGAGCGCGAGTGGAAATCGCCCTGCAGCTGAGCTCCCGGGACTTTGGCTACTTGACTGCTCCTTCAGTTGGAAGCTCCTGGGGTCAGAGGCCAGCCTTCCTGCGTGGAGCCCCCGGGGAAGGGAGGGCTTTGAAAGGGAGGCTCATCCAAGCTCCTTGTTTCGCAGGGAGGACACGGCGCCCAGGAAGGGAAGTAGGCTGCCCGAGGTCCCACAGCCTCTCCAAACAAGTGCGTGTAGGCTAAGCAGACATCAAGATGTGGGTGTACGCCAACGCCACGTTTGCGAAGGCCAGTGCTCTCCGACTTCCGCCGGCAGTGACGTTCACTCACTTTCAACAAAGACTGTTGAGACACGCTGGTCTGAGAGCCATTCCGCCAGCCGGGCCTCGAGTGGCCCAGCCTCCACGGGCCACATGCACAAAGCCTGCTTCCTGAAGCACTTGCTGCCTTGCTGCACTAGAGTTAACCTCTTTTTTTTTTTTGGCAAATTAGTCCTTGACCTGGGAACAGTTAAACGAAACTGTAGGCACATCAAGAGGAGGTTATTTGTGTTCTGCCTTTTTTTAGACCAAGCCTCTGATGTGTTTATTTGGAGGCTTGGCTCGCACTCACTATCCCACTACTTACAGTTAATCCTGTGTTTTCTTTGAGCTACCTTTAAATCCGTGTCGAATGAAAAATACTGCCTGATTTTGAAGTACGTGGTATTATAAAAAGAATCCCAAGGTTTATGATCTCAAATTTATTGTCAAATGTATTTACTTCTCATTTTTCTTTTTCTTCTTTTTTTTTCTCACAAACTCACTTCAGGCTAGACGTTTTTAGTATGAGTCATGAACAAGCAAGGATGGAAGATGCCGGATCGTGTTTCTTGGGAGACTCTTCGTCCTCCAAAGGAGATCCCCATAGAGAGCGCCCCTCAACCACAGCCTCTTGAAGAGCAAGGTGGTTACAGAGGGCAACAGCCACGTCTGAGTCACCTCTGTGTCCTCCGTATCTGACAAGGAGTTTGGCACATGGGGCCATTGGATTGATTGCCTTGAAAAAGGGTGGGAAACAAGTGCCTCTGTTCTGACTGGCTTTTACTGGGTTTCTAAAGAGCTGAAATATTTTTCTGTTATTTTCTTTTATGTCCATGAGACAAAGAAACTTACTCTCAGGGAAGAAAAGAAAAAGGTGTTCATGCTTTTTAAATCAATTCTATAGTTAGTTAAATATTCTGGAAATAAAAAATGTTCACCTGCCTCTGATGTTGGCTTTCAACTAGTTATTACAAAGCAAGATCCAGGAAAAATTAAACTTGCTTTTTATAACAATTGTTTTAACTTAAAATAAGCCTTTTGATCAGAATTGTTCTTTACCATCAGTTTCAGGGCTCCAGCTTGGTTGACTTTTGGACCTGCAGGGTCCTCTGTGAGACAGCAAATGTTTCCCCATGACCTCAAAAAGGTAGCAGAAAAGGAGGTTTCTTGTTGGATAAGTGTGAACCAGGTAGCAAAGGCAATCCCATGGACAGAGGAACCTGGCTGGCTAAAGTCCATGGGGTCTCAAAAGAGTTGGACACAACTTAGTGACTAATCAACAACAACAACAAATATGAATCAGGGAGCAAGAGGTTGCAATAGCAACCCCAGGGCTGGTATTCTTTTCTTAGCGGGCAGCTTCCCATTGACTCTGAAGGGCTGTGGGTAAAACACAGGACAAGGCTGAAGGGGAAAAGAGAGGACACTTCCAGGCAGATCCAGGTGGGGAGGGAAAAGGGAATCCAGTACCTCTCACCTTCCTTTTCCTGTCCCTCCTGTCACCACACTAACTCGAGACAATGTGAAGAGACACCGAATGCTTTTACATGCTGTAAGATGGCGCTTGCTCTGCTTTCAATTTGGGTCACTTCTAACTCATATCTCTTTCTTTTTAAGATCTTTTGGATCATTTTTTTAAAGTCTTTATTGAATTTGTTGCAGTATTGCTTCTGTTTTATGGGCTTTTTGTTTTTAGTTTTTGGCCGCAAGGATTATGTGATCTTATGGTAATGATAACCCTATATGTAAATCAGAAAAAGAGACACAGATGTACAGAACAGACTTTTGGACTCTGTGGGAGAAGGCAAGGGTGGGATGTTTCGAGAGAACAGCATCGAAACACGTATATTATCTAGGGTGAAACAGATCACCAGCCCAGGTTGGATGCATGAGACAAGTGCTCGGGCCTAGTGCACTGGGAAAACCCAGAGGGATCAGGTAGAGAGGGAGGTGGGAGGGGGGATCGGGATGGGGAATACATGTAAATCCATGGCTGATTCATGTCAATATATGACAAAAACCACACAATATTGTAAAGTAATTAGCCTCCAACTAATAAAAATAAATGAAAAAAAAAAAAAAAAGGAGTATGTGATCTTAGCTTCCCAACCAAGGATCAAACCCACCCCACTGCATTGAAAGACCAAGTCTTCATCACTGGACCCTCAGGGAAGCCCCTAATTCATATCTTGCAGCTGCCAATTTACCCTATGTTGGAGGAGCATGTTGGCAAATCTTAGTGGATCCCTCAAAGTCTGGATAGATCCTCTACCATATCCCTGGGCATTAGGTCTAACGGTTCCATCTGGTTCTGCATTTGTTTCCTGGTGGGTTAGACTCACTTCCCAACCAGACTGTACCCAACCCCCAGAACCCAAACCTCTGTTCACTAATGTGCCATAAACCCAAGAGAGCACCCCTTAGCCTGGGCATGTCCCTCGTCTTCTGAGACAATGCTCTCCAGATCTCTCCAGGCAGGAGATGACCCAGGTACCTCTGGAAGATTTAAACTGGCTTTAGGAACCTGCAGAGCCCCATCACTAGTTGGACTCTGAAACAGCCATAAATTTAGAATTAATGGTTAAAACCCACAAAGCTTCCTAAAAATGCTGCCAGACTGCATTAGGCAGATTGCTAATCACAAGGTAAATATTTTGCACATTTTATTCTATTTACCAAGACTCTGCCTTCTGGGACTGTGGTATTTCAGATGACTCTACTTCTGCAGGGTTAAATCGACTCCATTTGGGTTCACTCTAAACAAAATCACATTCCAGCCTTGCAGCCTCCGACCAGCACACGCAGAGCCCTCAGCACGTCCCATGCACCTTTCACATCTGAACCGTCCATCAGACATTAATGTGACGGAGCCATCACCAGACAAGTTCATTTTGCCATTAATATCCTGGAATAAGAACATCAAATATATACATCCTGAGATTTAATCTGTAAACAGAGCCCTGAGCATCTGGGAGAAGGAGGTGTGTTTATGTTTCACTAGTGCTACTTCCACAAAGCGAGATGGGTCTGTCTCTGGCACTAACCAGAGTCGTTTTCTCCATGGTCGGGGCGTGAAGTTTCAGATGACATTCTGACCTGTGATCTACACACTTGGGTGCAGTTGCGTTGGGCTAGTGTTTATCTTTGGCCACCTCTGTAAGGGAAGTCACAGGAAAGACTCTCTCCCCTTCTTCCAGAAAATGACAAAAGTCCAGGGGCCGAGGAGTTCTCTGAGGTCCCAGGATTCCAGACCCTGTTGTCAGCAGCTATTGCTTCAAAGTGGAAGGTCCAAAAGCAAATTCGAGAAGAGTTTGGTTATCGTCTCCAAAGCATCAAAATATGCAAGAGATGTTGACACTTAAGAGTCACCCGAAGTAAATCATTTCCAGCTTCATCTTTTCTTTCTGCTCCAGCTCCTCTGAGAGTGACAGCTTCTGTCTCCCCCTGGGTCTGTGATTATGAATTCAGGATTAGGAGAGACATGAGAAAGGAAATCAGGCTCTTGCTTACTAAAAAACAAAACAATCAAAAATAAAATAACAGAGAAGCAGAAGAGGATGACAACAGAGAGCAAAGAAGGAAGCAAAGAGACTGTTTGAAATAAGGGTAAAGCACTGTCCTAGGAGCTAATTTGGAACAGATTCCCTTCCCTTAAAAAAAGACTCAAACCAGCAGCCACAGTCGCATCCCACTCTTGGGAGTGTTTTGCTTGGCCCCATCAGGATTGGCCTGGGGAGGTCCTTTGAAACAGAGGCATACCTTTGGCTCTGAGAAACTTACTATTTCTACAAATTTGCCCTTGAACACCCAGAGGGAGACATGGTTAGGCCTGGGGAAGATATTAACTCTTGGTGGCTCTGCAGTGCCCCTGCTTAAACTAGGGCATCTCTTGGAGGGATCCAGTGCAGAGTCACGTGGGTGAGAGATTATTCATCCTCACTACTTCTGCTCCTGCTTTTGCCTGCTGCCGTAGATACACTGATGGTCCAAGCCCTTCCCAGCTTCCCAGGTATCCCGGGTGGTAAAAACCTGCCTGCCAATGCTGGAGATGTGGGTTCAAGCCCTGGGTTGGGAAGATCCCCTGGAGAAGGGACTGGCAACCACCCCAGTATTCTTGCCTGGAGAATCCTATGGACAAAGGAACCTGGAGGTGGCGACAATCCATGGGGTCCCAAAGAGTCAGACAACTGAAGCAACTTAGCGTGCATCCCAGCTGCCAAGCTCCATCACATCCACACACACACAAACACATCCACACACACACATGCACACACACACATACATGCACACACACACACACACATGCACACACATTCTTACCATCCACTATGGCAGCAAGAGGCTGCAGCTGAATGGTAGGCAGTCTTCACTAAATAATACGTGTTCTCCTATTTACCATGGTCGTGTAGGCACTGGACTTTGTCAGTAGTCCTGATTATCTTTTTGATAGAAGCCATTTTTAAAGTCTTTATTGAATTTGTTACAACATTAGTTCTGTCTTGTATTTGGGGTATTTTGGCCACGAGGCTCGTGGGATCTTTGCTCTCTGACAAGGAAAAGAGCCCACAGCCCCCTGAATTGGAAGGCAAAGCCTTAACCACTGGACCACCAGAGAAGTCGCTATCAACTTTGTTTCATAACTTTCAGACTTGTTTCTTCTCGTTTACCTCTGTGGAGACACTGGGAGGAATGGCAGAATTTGGGAGGCATGGTGCGGTCCACAAAGACAGAAGGTCTGGTGCTGGCCCCCAAACCTGTGTAGCTAGTGACCTGTGCAAAGCATAGCCTTACTTTCAGCTTGTTTTCTTTAATCACAGCTCCTCGTCATCTGTGAGGGTTTCGGATACACAGAAACCCTCTCACCAGTGGACACTCCATGGTTAATATCCTTTTCTGCTCTTCTATGATCAAAAGAAATTCTGTTTCCTCAGAGATGCTGGAAGTCCCCTACGGAGAAAGAAATATTATCATTTCTCTCTCATCTTCTTGTACTCATGTGCTAACACAGCTTCTCAAACCTCATGAGCTCTGCTCACAATCACCAAACCAAGGGGAACGCAGCTGGGAACACAGCCCAGAAACTTATTCCCAGAAGTTTAGACTCTGGCTCCCATGGAGGGCGCCTCCATGTGCCCACCCTGTCTGTATGCGCTCAGAACACGTTCTCAGCCAGATCGAGTCTGCTTCTCATAACAGCCCCAAGGAGCCACAAGGACAGGTGTTATCCTCTCACAGTCCAGATGACGCGACAGAATGATGTGTCCAGAGGCGTGCAGCAGGTTAGAGAGCGGCTGCCTCTAGCAAGCCAGGTGGCCTGGCTACTTCACCATTCTTTGGAATCTGCTGTGCAGTTTTTCACTTAAGATTATCCTGAACAAATCAAATAATGCTGTCTAATTTCAAGCTAAAGATAGGACTCTGAGCTCCAGAAAGGAAGGACAATTTGCAAAAACGTGATTGAAAAAAAATTTGTACTAGTCCTGTGAAAGATTAGGGAGGGTGAGGAATGACTGAATGGAGGGGAGAGGTAAATGGTGAGGCAGGAAAAGGGACTATTTAGACTTTTGGAAATCTCATCACTCTGAACTTATTAGATTGCAGTTGCATAATTATGTTAGCAGAAATTGGAGTAATAGCAATGTTATGGAGACAGTAGTTGGTATCTAGGAAGTGCCCAGTTTTTATGAGGTTGTCACGTATAATTCTTACAGCCTCTCATTAGTGGGATAGAGGTATTCTTATTCCCGTATTAGAAAAGATTACCATTTAGCTTTGGAATAAATATTAATATGTAAGAATATATTGAGAACCTCCAAGATATCTAAAGGCAATTTATCAACAATCCCCCTTCTAAACTTTTTTCTGGAGAAATGATAATAAATGGGAGTAAAGATTCATATACCAAATATTGATATATTTTAGTGAGAAATTTAAGAAAAATAGAGATAGGGAAAAAGTTAAACAAGTCATGGTATATTGATGATACATTATATAGATGTGAGAGCATGGCTAATGTTGTCTAATACTATAAATATAATCACACACATGGATGTGTAAGCATATATGTATACAATTTACATATATGCACGTGCACATGTGTGTATGTGTAACATCAAAATAGTAAAAGTGAAACAGTATCTCTCTGGAAGTAACAATTTTCTCATTTTGTTTCCTTTATTTTTATCAGAAATAATTCATATTGTTTTCATTATCAGAAAAAAATCCCTATAAAAACATCTTGCAAATCAAGAGAATGAATCACTTTCTGGTGATAATTGTTAGAAACTATGGAATTCATGTAAAACAACCATTCTTTCCTCCCAGGCCCTCATATATCACTAGATCCCAATGCTGAAGTTACTCCAACACATCTAAGATTTCAAGAAATAAAATTTCAGATTACTACGTAGGTTATTGAAATATAATGATCATTTTGTGACTATCTAAAATGCTATAAGAAATACACTCTTGTATTATAAACACTAAAGAACTGATGATGTGTGTACATTATCTGGCCAAAATTTAAATACAGGCACCCAGAGAGGTAAGGGGACTTCTACAACTTCTTTTTGCCTGAGAGTGTTGGGAAAACCAGATTAAAACACAGTTTGCCGGGGACAGAAAACATAGCCTAAACTTTACAAGAGGGGAATCTAATAAGAAACTCATGCCCATAAGGCTGGAGTCCAACCAGAGATAAAACTGCTTTGCCTAATCCCCCAAATAAACCTGGGTCCTTCCTTCCCTGAAGAGGCTGTAAAGAAAGCTGCCTTGGTACTGCAGAAGGAAAGTCTTCAAGAAGTTGTGACCACACATGATATCTAACACATATTGGCAATCCAAATTCACATTTACTCTGTTAAGAAAATCTTCAAACCATGTAGGTTAAAGCAGTAGAAACCCATGTCAATACTTTCTGGAGGAATGCGCCTTCATCCAAACCACAGAGAAGGCCCACAGATAGTTTCCCAAGTAAACAGAGCGGCTCATGGTCAAAAATAACAAGGAAACAACAAGGACCTACTGCAAGGCACAGGGAACAATATTCAATAACTGATAATAAACTACAATGGAAAAGAAACTGAAAATATTATATACATGCATATGTATTTTGTTGTACATTTTGCTTTACACTTAAAACATTGTAAATCAATTATACTTCAATTTAAAACAATAAATTAAAAAAAAAGAGATGATGACTCATAAGTAAAGACCAGGAAAAAAAAAGCAATAGAAACAGTGTCACAAAGACCTAGGATGCCAAAATAGTTACCCCTACTTAGTTAAAGAAATTAAAAGAAAATCTTAAAAAATATCTACAGAATAGAAACTTAAGACATGGCAGATTTAACAACAAAAAGAAAAACTTCTGGAAATAAAAGATAATATTTGAAATTAAAACTCAATGCTTATGTTTAACTCCAGACTTGAAACTGCTGAAAAGTTTAGGAAGTTATAAGGTGGGTTCAGAAGAATATATCCAGATGTAACATAGAGTGACAAAGAGAAAGTGTGATGGAGAAGTTATGAGACATAAGAGGCTTAAGTGAAACCTTCTTACCTATTTCCAATCAGACTGCCAGAAAGAGAGGATGCATAGACTATATGAGAGGAAATATCAGAAGGTATAACAGCTTAGAGCTTTCCAGAGCTGACAAAAGATGCTGACCTATAGAGCTGAGAAGTTTAATGGATCAAAAAGAAGACAAAGAAAAATCCAACCCAAACACACAGAAAAACTGCCAAACTCCACAATCAAAGAAATAAAAAGCTAGAGAGGGGGAAACATTAAGTTTAAACAATAGCAAACCAGCTGACCTCAGAACAGCAACATTGGAAACCAAGAATGGTATTTTCGTTGGGCATTGGGTGTGTAGCACACCTCTCTGGAATGAGAAAAAAATAATAAAGATATTTTCATACAAATTAAAACAGATTTCAAATTCGGTGACTGTCACTTAAAGGAAATTCTGAAAAACCAAAAAATGTTGTTTTAGAAAAAAACTGATGCCAGGTGGAAGATCTGAGCTTTAAGATGGAATGAAGACAGAAAAACTAGAAATGTATGGAAATATTTAAACAAATACTGCCTGTATAAAATTATAATAATGTCTGTGGAATTTAAAAAACATAAATAAACATATAATTTATGAAGCAGTTACTGGAGTCAGTGTGATTTAAGGTCCATGCATTGTGCAGAAGGGTTAAAATGTTGATAAATTTTAGACTTTTATAAGTTCAGTATTTACACATTAATTTTGATGGTAATTCCTAAAATTGTAGAAATGGAGTGTATATTTATAGAAGTTAAAAACAGAAAATTATCCTAAAAATACTCATATCTGCCTATAATGATTAAGACAGAGAGACAAATAGAAAGGTCAAAAGTAGATAAAATATACAAATCCAAATATGTAATATATATGAATAAATGCTCTCATATGCTTAATATTCTAATTTTAAAAATAAAGATTATTGGACAGCATTGAAGTACCAAGATGAAAGCATTTATGAGACATATCTAAACCATAAGGATACAAATGACTTAAAGAAAAAAGATGGAAAAGAAATACTGATCAAAGAAGCTGGTGTGTCTATGCTCATATTTGACAAAGCAAACTATAAAAACTGTATATATAAAATATATATAGGGTCACTTCATAATGGGAAATTTTTCACTTGCTAAGAAAATATAACAATTCTAAATTTGCAAATTTTCAGTAATATAACTTGATAAACCCTTTGCCACATCAAAAACAACAACAAGCACACACACAAACAAAGCGAACAAACATTGGATACAATTTAACAAGAACAATTAATCATTTAAAAATACCCGGGTTCGGTCCCTGGGTCAGGAAGATCCTCTGGAGAAGGAAATGGCAACCCACTCCAGTACTCTTGCCTGGAAAATCCCATGGACGGAGGAGCCTGGTAGACTACAGTCCACCAGGTCGCAAAGAGTCAGACATGACTGAGTGACTTCACTTTCACTTTCATTATCAGTAGAAATTGGAGAAGGTAGCATTCATTTTAAATAGGGTGTATATTAATAAAAACCCTGCTACAACTATAATTAATAGTTGACCTTCTTAACATTAAGCATCTCTGAGTTTCTCACCAAGACATGAATGGCTGCTATTACTACTATTTTCAACATTGTACTGAATGTCATAAAAAGCATGATAAAGCAATAGAAAGACATTTGAATGGTAAACATTTGATAAGAGACAAAACTCTCATCATCTTGTGATGAACTAATTATACACTTGAAAATCCAAAAGGATTTTCAGATAAATTATAGCAAATAGAAGCTGCTTGAATCAAATTTAGAGTTTACTTGTAAACCATTGTATGATTTTTATGACATATGTATTATATAAAAATGCTTATGTATATACCCACAATAACCCATTAAAAAATGAAAGTTTTAAATCATGTAATTTGTAATAACATAAGAAAACATGAACTATCAGGAAATAAATCTTGCAAAAGTTGTGCAAGATTTTATGGAAAAAATTATTAAACTTAGGGAAGAGTTATTGCAGAAGGCCCAAGTAATTGGAAGGTTAGGCTTTGTTTATGATATTCAGAAGACTTAATCTTTTAAAGATGTCAATTTTTTGCAATTTGGTTTATAGATTTAATGCAATGTCAAACAAAATTCTAACAGAGGAATGTATGAGTGTTTGTTATTGTGTGTCAATTGACAGACTTTCAAAAGTGTATGTGAAAAAGCAAAGGAATAAGCAAGCGTAAGCTCGAACAAGTGTTCTGGATCAACCTAGAAAGATGGGATGGGAAGGGAGATGGAAGGAGGTTCAAGAGAGAGGGGACATATGTATACCTATGGCTGATTCATGTTAATGTCTGACAGAAAAAAAACAAAATTCTGTAAAGCAATTATCCTTCAATTAAAAAATAAATCATTTAATTTTTTAAAAAAAGTAATTCAGACATTCTAGATTGAGAGTATTTGCTTTAAAAGTAATAAGTATTTTTGTGAAGCCACAATCATAATTGATGCAGAATGAACCAATAAGTCAACAACAGACAAAAGAACTCAGAAACAGAACCATGAACACATAAACTCTTGAATATAGAAATATAATTTTATCTCATTTAGGTAAATATGGTTTTTTAAAACAATTATGCTGAAGTAATTGACTAACCATATGAAAAAAAACCAAAGAATTTGTATCTCCACTTTATAAACAAAAAAGTTTGCATGCTGTTTAAGGATCAACTTAAGAGAGACAAAACTATATGAATTTTTTAGATTATAAGAGAATATCTTCAGTGTCTTAGAATAAAGAAACTATTTATTTAGCAATAAAAGACTGATAATTGAACTACATTAAAAATAAGAACTTCTACGTATCAAAGATAATACTTTAAAAGGTAACATAAAAACAATGAAAATTCTAGCTATAGAATAGAAAAAGCACATACAACTGTCAAGCAAAATACGTAAAGAATTGCATGAATCCTCAAGAAAATGACAGACAACACAAAAAATGATCAAAAGATATGAACACATCCTTCCGAACTGGCAATAAAGCTTATGAAAAGGTGCTAAATCTCGGTGGTAATCAGAAAAGTGAATATTGAAGCCATGATATGAATCAGAATGTCAAAAATTTTTAAAGTTGAGCAATATCAACTTTGGTGAGATGTGAGTCAGTGATCGCTCTCATTTACTGTTGGTTAGAATGTAAACTGCTACAATCACTTGGAGAAAAAAGTTTGACATTATCTCCCAAAGCTGAAGATTCATGAACCTTGTGAGCCAACCTTTCTACTACTAGAGCTGTGTGTATTAGAGAAACTCATGTGCAAGTACAACATGGGGCATGTATAAGCACATCCACGATAGTGGAGACTGAAAACACACTCCGCTTACCAATGGTAGAATGGTTCATTGTGATGTACTCATAGCCGGGGGTTCTATACAGAAAATGAACATCCAATTATAATGAAAAGTGGAGAGGTCTTAAAGCTTCTCAGGAAAACAAAGAAATGATTATGACTACAGTTAACAAAATGGTTGTTGTTCAGCTGCTAAGTCATTTCCAACTCTACGAGCCCGTGGACTGCAGCACGCTAGGCTCCAGTATCTTCCTCTATTTCCCAGAGTTTGCTCAAATTCATGTCTTGAGTCAGTAATGCTGCCTAACTGTCTCATCCTCTGCTGCCTCCTTTTCCTTTTGCCTTCAATCTTTCCAAGCATCAGGATCTTTTCCAATGAATTGGCTCTGCGATCAGTGGCTACCCCTAGTCAGTGAGAAGGTAGCAACTGGGGAGAGGCAGACATAGGTGTTTGAGGTTCTATAAACGCCTATTTCTTGACCTGAGTACTGTTTTCACAAGAGCTTGCCTTTGTAATCATTCATTAAACTTTGCATATATATCTTATGCACTTTTAAATGTATATCTTACAGTATGAAAATGTATGAACATGGAGGGAAGGGAGAGAGGGAAAGACCAAGAGGGAGGGAAAAAGAGAGGAAGGGAGCCAGACAGACTGAACAGATGTAAATGTCAGAGCCCAACCTCCCCTGGAGCTATTATCCAAGCTGTTGGGATTTGCTTATTGTTTGGATAATTGGATATGCCATAATTATTCTGGATACCTTCCTCTGGAATACTGGAAGAACCATCAATCCAAACTGCCAATAATGATGAAAATTTCAAATGCCAGCCTCCACACTGACTTCAACCTCTCACCTCTGATCTAGATAAAACTGCAAGCCAACACTGCCTTGGATTTCAAGATTCTCAGCCTGCATTCTGCTTCTGTGAGGAACTGCCAATGTTTTGCCCTCAGGCAAAGAGGAAACCCGATTTGTTTCCCCTGACCAAGTCTCAGAATGTCCAGTTCTAGAAGTTATGATCTTTTCCCTGCTGAAGTCGCTAATTAAGAACATATTCACTCACCTCTCTCCCCCTCTCCTTCTTCCCTCTCTCCCTTCTTTCTACGGCTGGCCCTGAATCATTGTTTTGTGGTCAAAGTGAGTATTGTTACTGTGAAAAAGATTTTTATTGAAATATAGTTGATTTACAATGTTGGGTTTGTTTCAGGTATACAGCAAAGTGATCCAGTTATACATATATACATATATGTATTCTTTTTCATATTCTTTCCTATGATGGTTTGTTACAGGAGATTGGACTTCCCTGGTGGCTCAGACGATAAAGAATCCGCCTGTAGTGCGGGAGACCTGGGTTCGATCTCTGGGTTGGGAAGATCCCCTGGAGGAGGGCACGGCGGCCCACTCCATTATTGGAGAAGGAAATGGCAACCCATTCCAGTATTCTTGCCTGGAAAATCCCATGGACACAGGAGCCTAACAGCCTACAGTCCATGGGATCGCAAAGGGTTGGACATGACTGAGTGACTAACACTTCCTGTGATGGTTTGTTACAGGATATGGGATACAGCCCCTGTGCTATATGATAGGACCTGGTTGTTCATCTAAATGTTGACTCATTTTGATCGTAAGACTTTGTGATACTGTTCAGTGAGACAATACATTTCAGATACGAAGTGTCACAGCCATTTTTACTGCTTTCTGTCCCTTTTTTACTGTCAGGGGAGAAAATACCATTTTCTTCCAGGGTTTCAAGTCATGTGGGGATTTAGTTTTAAGTGGGTCCCTGGAGAATTGAAATAATTATATGCACACTTTAACCTGACTTTAATAGCACCCACTTTCTCACAAACATAATTTGGAAATGAACTGATATTACACGAATGTGAGGTTCTTTGTTTTGCTGGAGCTTCCAGCATTGAGAGATGACAATTAGTGGATGATACACTTATAGCCAGTTCTCAACTGACCATATCAGTGGATTGAGTGGATAAGTGTCCAGGTCCCTAACACAGATCAAATGAAAATAATTAAGAATATTCTAATTTATAGATAGATGCATTTTATTCTTAGAATTTGCTCCAGCTAAAGTGAAAATAATGATGATAATAATAATCCCACTAATTATTAAGCCCACATTATATGTCAGACACTGCACTAGTTGCTTGATATGCTCTATTCAATTTAATCTTCAGTGGTTCTCCACAGATGTATTCTCTCTTTGCAGATGAAGAAACTGAAGCTCAAAGAACTGAAGTGGATTGAGATTATGGTGCAAAGCCTGCTGCTCCTTCAGGAACAAGGTTTCTTCCTTGTCTCAGTTCTAGGAGATTTCTCTGGCCATGCTGACCCATAGGACTCTCTGCTCTCTGAAAATAAAGTTATCATTGTCCACACCAAGACTCCCTTGGACTCTTCATCAACTTTGTTTCACAACACCGCCTACTGCTTTATCATGAAAACATGGATATTTACACGTTTCCCCAGCCTGACTGAGTAAGAGACCATACAGTCACATTTCCAGCTTTTGTTTCTTCTCATACTTTAACTCAGAAATGGCCAAAAAACAGAGAAGCAGCAGATATCTGCTGAGAAATAGGACCTACATGAGGTCTCAGAGTTGGACGTGACTTAGTGACTGAACAACAACAAAAGGACGTACATGTGAATGAACAAAATCAGACATGAAAGGGTCATGACTGAAAGCACAAAATAATTTCTAAAAATCCATCAGGAGGTGTGAAGGAAAATAGGTAGGATGGGGAAAATTCCCATTTAGGTCAAGCTGTGTCTAACTGATACATATACCCTTAGCAGTGGCCCCAAGGCCATTCTGAACCGCCCTCTATGGAGTGAACATTCAAGTTTCTTTTCCTTCAAATGGAAACTTTTCTAATTGTGTTGCAGAGGTTTAACTGAGTCTGAAATATTATTTGGAACATTGAAATGTACACACAGCTATATTTAAAATAGGTAACCAAAAAGGACCTACTGTATAGCACAGGGAACTGTGTTTAATATTCTGTAATAACCTAAATGGGAAAAGAACTTGAAAAAGAATAGTTACATGTATATGTATAACTGAATCGCTTAGCTGGACTCCTGAAACTAACAAAGCATTGTTAACCAACTGTGGTGTTCAATCGCTCACTCGTGCCTGACTCTTTGCAACTCCATGGAATACCACACCCGGGCTCTCATGTTATTCAACTATGCTCCAATATAAAACAAAAGCTTAATAAAAAAAGAAAACCATCTTAAAAATTCAAAATGTAAAATATAGATACAGTTGTATAACTTACAGGGTATTAAAGACGATGGGTGGTGGGAGTGGAAAACTTGGAGATATAATTCCCAAAACTACTGCTTGCTACCCTAGAAAGCCACTAATTGTAACTTCCAGTGCCAATAACTTTCTTTGCTTGTCAACTTAAACATGGAAATGGGTACATCATTTAAAGCCACGTCAGCAGAAATATGTATCAATGGTGTTTCTCATTTGAGAAATGAGCTTACAATTTCAACATTTTTTTCCAGAATCCCTCCAAGAGAATCTCCCACACCAAAAATTAAACTCAAGACAAGTTTCACTTTTTGCAATTTAGCAGTTTGGGGTTTTGTCGTGCATGGGCGACACTCCACCCCATCCCACTTCACCCTAAATTGAGTTTGAGGTTTTTTGTTTGTTTGTTTTCACTCTTGCACAACATGAAAACAAGTGAACACATTTTAGTCAAAATTTCCATCTCCAAATCTCCTAAGTGGTGTGAAAAATCCTGGAAAATCTCAGAGCAAAAGAGGACGTTAGAAAATCAGGACAAGTGAAAACAGCAGTGAAGGATGTAACTTAATGTCTGTGTCAACACAACCAACATTTCCCAAATCCGTTCTCTCTCCAGTGAGGCTGGGCTGCTGAGGTGAAAGAGGAACTCATCTTGATCAACATCGATTGTCATGATTCACCCTTGCAACCATCAGCAGCTGACACAGGTCTGCCTTGTCCCCTAGGCATACTTTGTCCAGTGCCTACAGCCTGTAATATATATAACATGGTCAAGATCCCATAAGAAAAAACAGTAATGATGTTTGCACCTCTACATTGCACAAATTGTTATCATGAACTGCAGTGCACAAATACCCACCCTGAGTATCATAATGAATTTCTGGTTTAAATAGCAGGAGCAAGTTTTCATTTCTTGATCTCCAATTACAGAAATGGAGGTTAATGTCATGGTAAAGGAGACCTGTATCAAAAACATGACAAGGTTTAAATCCAGGAACTGGTTCTGTCACTCTGAGAAGTCAGGCAGTCCCTTGGAGGACTAATTTCTCCTCTGCAGAGGTAGAACACTGATGCTATCACTATAGTAGTTATAGTAAGGAAAATGCACACAGCACCTGCTAATTATTGGCATTATAAAAACAAGAGAAATATTATTTGCCTCAGATTCAGAATTCTTTATTTCTGCAACATTCTCCAAAGAGTTATCTGTAAAAGAAAGGACCATTTCCAACAGAATGAAAACCATGAAAAGCACTCCACACCTAGAGGTTACCTCTCCACTTCATATGGCTTTATCTTGAACTTTCCCTCATGTCTTGAGTGTGAATGGAATGGATTTTAGAAATAGAAGAAATCACTGAATCCAACTATTTCCTGAAGAGGAAACAAAGCTTGTTTAAAAAAAAAAAAAAAGAGGTTGTTTGTCCAAGTTAACAGAGTGAGATTCCTCATTGTCCGCAGAGACTGACTCCTAACACAACTGTTTCTCCTGGGTGACACTGTCCTCCTAAGAAAAACTACATCATGTTCCTGCATCTGAAGTCATTTATTCATGGCTACCTTTAAGCACCTTCCTACAAGAACAAAAAGTATGACTAGGATTTTGTGGGCAAGAAGCTGAGGCCAAATAATCCTTTTGCTTTCTGACTCTAAGCTTGTTCCATGCTCAATCCCCTAAGCGTGTACAAGTTACTTGCTTTGTAACTCTGGGAAAGCTATTCAAATCTTTAAGATTTAGTTTCTTTTGTAAAATGGAGAGGATTTGTACTAATCAATAGAGTTGTGCTGAGGACCGTTAATTGAGCTTCCATCGGCAAAGTACTTAGCACAGTGACTGATCTGTAGTTAGATAATCAATGAATGTTGGTGTTTTATTGTAATAGTATGATTAAAGTGTTTCATGCCATAGTTAATTCATGATTCTTTGCTTATCTAAGGATAAGATGTTAAACTCCTGAAATAGCTAGAAAAAACAAACTAAAAAGGGAGACAGATTTCTTATAAGTAATTTAGTCTAATTTTTGGCTCGTTCCTAAATTTTTTTAATTGTGTAAGGCTGACTGCTAAGTGCTATTGTGATCATACAAAATCATAGAAAGCACAGTTTTGGATTCATAAATGCTTAATAATAAGCCAAAAATAGGAAATGAGGTATCTTATGTCAGTAAATACAACTATAAAAATAATTTTCTACAGAACTATGAGACAAGTTCAAACTTTGAATATACAAGATAATATTCTACCCACACAAAATGCAAGAAATTTAGTAGACAAAAATTCATGATGATCAACTTTGGATAAACCACCCAGAGTTGAAAAAGGACTCTTTAAACACCTACACAGATATTCCCAGAAAGCAGAGGGAATGAAAGTCTATCAGGAAGTCCCCAGTAGCATCAGAAAGTATTGCACACACCCAGAATTATATTTTCCAAGTGGCATGTCATGCATGGCCCAGGAGGGAGAACTTGTCATCTGACCCTCACATTAGTTAGAATGCAAACAAAAGTTTCAGCTGTGTATCTGGTACCTACATGCAGTGGAACCATTGTTGCTCAGAGATAACAAACAAGTATGAAAGAAGAGATGGTAATACAGCTGTCATATGACCCATATTGATTCAGATATATCTTTTGGTTTATATCATCTCCATTGAAGAATAAAGTATTTTTCTAAGGCCTTTGCTTTAAATAGTTTAAAATTAAGATTTATTTTTAATAGCAGTTTTAGGTTCATGGCAAAATTGAGTGGAAAGTAGAGAGATTTCTAGTATCTCCCCCACCCCTTCCCCATTATACCTTCCCCAAAGGGTATATTTGTTACAAGAGATGAACCTACATTGACACATTGTAATCATGTGAAGGCCAAGGTTTACATTAGTGGTCATTTTTGATATTGTTCATTCTATGGGTTTGGACACATACGTATAATGACATGTTTTATTATGGTATCACACAGAGTAATCTCGTTGCCCTAAAAATCCTCTGTGTTGTACATATTCATCACTCCCTCACCCCCGCCACTGGCCACCATAGATCTTTTTGCTGTCTCCATAGTTTTGCCTTTTCCAGAGTGTCGTATAGTTGGAAACATACTGTCCATGTAGCCTTTTCAGGATGACTTCTTTCATCTAGCAATACAGATTTAAGATCCCTCCAAGTTTTTTCATGTCTTGAATAGTGAGCTAAATGACAATACCATTGTCTGGATGTACCACTGTTTATCCATTTACCTACTAGAGGAGATCTTGCTTGCTTCCAGACATAGGTGATTATGAATAAAGCTGCTATAAAAATCCTGTGCAGGTTTTAGCTCAGGCATATGTTTTCAACTCCTTTGGGTTAACTCTGCTTGAAACTAAGGGATTGCATATAACAGCACTTTACTTGTCTTTGTGTATTGTCTAAGAAGCAGTTTGGTTGCATATTGCAACAATAACAAATTCTGGAAGATTTAGCAAAAAGCAAGTTTTGTTTCTTTGTTTATCTATTACATAGAAAAGTAGTTTGGGGTTGGTATGATAGCTCCGAGGTAATCAGAAACTTAATCTGAAACTTTTCATTTTCCATTTTCTTCAGGATATAGCTTTTATCCTCATGTTCACTTCGTAAGATATCAGCTGCAGTTTCTAACCATCCCATCCACATTCTAGTCATGGAGAAAAAGAAGCTCAGATTCTCACACGTCTCAGCTGAGTCAGCCTCAGAGCCTTCTTGGATGGTATCACCCCCACCCCATCACCAATGCCTTGACTTGCCTGGATTTATGTCTCGCTGGCCACTTAGAGCTGCAGACTAGGCTGGGAAAACAAATCCTTTCAGTTCAGTTCAGTTCAGTCGCTCAGTCGTGTCCGACTCTTTGCGACCCCATGAATCACAGCACACTGGGCCTCCCTGCCCATCACCAACTCCTGGAGTTCACTCAAACTCACGTCCATCAAGTCGGTGATGCCATCCAGCCATCTCATCTTCTGTTGTCCCCTTCTCCTCCTGCCCCCAATCCCTCCCAGCATCAGGGTCTTTTCCAGTGAGTCAACTCTGCATGAGGTGGCCAAAGTACTGGAGTTTCAGCTTCAGCATGTCTTTCCAACAAATCCTTTAGCTGTGTGTATTTCTGCCCTGAATAGAGTTGGGTTATTGTTGTTTAGTTACTAAGTCATGTCTGACTCTTTTACAACCCCACGGACTGTAGCTCTCCAGGGTCCTCTCTCCATGGTATTTCCCAGGTAAGAATACTGGCATGGGTAACCGTTCCCTTCTCCAGGGCATCTTCCCGACCCAGGGATGGAACTCGTGTTTCCTGCATTGGCAGGCAAATTCTTTACCACTGAGCCACCAGGGAAGCCCATAAAGTTGGGTGTTTGCTAGTAAAACAGAGAGGGAGAATGACTATTACACAGTAACTAAGTCTCTTCTACACTGTGCTTCACAATTCACAATCAGCTTAACTGATTGATGTGATTGAGGCCCTGAACTCAGAGATGCAATTTCTTTTATTTTTACAAAAAGTAGTAACATTATTTCTGGCCAACATTTCCATACTGATTTATGGCTTACAAAAAAAATCATCATTTATGTCACCGATTTGCTTCTCACAGCAATTAAGAGAAGTAGATATTTTGTGCTCATTATCAAAGCATGAAATGAGCTCAGGAAAGTTCAGTATTGCCCAAGGCTAACCAGCCAGTAAGGTGATGCAACAAGATTCAAAACAGGTCTGAGTGACTCAAAGCTGACGTTCTTTTATCTGAAAATTGATTAACAAGCCTGTCAAGTCTCTCTAATTATCTTTTTTAAACTACTGAGTCATGATTTTCCATTAATTCCATTCTTTAGTTGTAGTCAGCTATTTCTTTTCAGAAGGGTTTAAAAATCAAAATTATTCCATCTAGGTTAGAGAGACAGGAAGGAATGGAAAGCAAAGAAGGAAAAGAAACTAACTATTGCAAGCATTATTTGCAAAGTTCTTTTCAAATGCATGTCCTCATTTTACCCTGGCATCAACCCTGTTGAGTAGGAAATGCTATTCTGTAGATGAGGAAACTGAGATCAGAGAGGTTATGAAATTCCAGTTAGCTCACTCTGTTGGTAAGTGACAGATGGGGATTTGAATGCAGTCCTTTCTGATTTCCTACCTGAACTTTGATTTTACTCATATCCTCAAAATATTTGGAAGGCCGTTTCCTGATTTTTTTTTTTTAATCCATACAGCCTTACTGTAAGCAATAACAAATGAGCAAAACAAAGTTGAAACTATGCCACTTGACTAGTAGAACTTCTGAATAATGAGGAAGAAATCAAAAAATAAGAAGCTGTGAACTGTTTGAGGTGTTCCTACATGACACTTTAGGGAGATTCCAGATGTCTCTTTGTCCTGGTTGGTTTAAATACCTATTTGCTTTAAAGATAGGAGCTGAGCTTGATTTTTTCAACTGCTTCTCTGTGCTTCTGAGTCCACAGTAATAATAGCTATCATTGAACACAGGCCATTGAAGACTGCATGGAACTAGGTCATTAAAGATTGCATGGAACATATCTATACTAAAAAAAGGTTGAGTACTTTTAAATTACAATTGAACTGAATGTCCTGTACTTCTGTTTGCTAAATCTAGCAAACCTATATGTAACAGTTATTTGTATTGCTTCACTGAATTCTTAAAATAACTCTTCAAAGGGTTAGATATGGTAATATGTATCCAGAGAGATTAACTTCAAGGTCACATGATTGAAAAATGGTAATCTGAAGACTCACACTCACATATGTCGGCTCCATAGTCTATGGCCTTAGTATATTTTCTCAAGATCTGCAAATAAAAACAAGCTTGACATCCTCTAACAATGAAAGAATCTGACTATTGATTGATTGTCCTAACCAAAGGGCGGAATCACATGAAAGCTACAAAGAATCCAAAATCTGTTTCTTGAACAAAGGCTAAAGCATGTGATATTTTTAATGTCTTCCAGACCATTAATAGAAACAAGAAAGCAAAGAAGTGTCCTCTCTTGAGAATCACTAAAGCAGTAGTTCTCCACAAGGGGTGATTTTGTACATAGGGGGACATTTGGCAATGTCTGGAGACGTTCTTGATTGTCACGACTAGGGGTGCTACTGAAGTCTAGTGGGTAGAAGCCAGGGCCAAGGATCATCCCACACGCCCAGGGCAGCCCCCACAGCAAAGAATTATCCACTCTCTCCGTGTCAATAGTGCTGAGACTGAGAAACCCCAAATTAAAATAACCTGTTGGGGTTTTAACGCTTTTTCTTTTCAAGTTGTTATACTGCACAGAGAGCTGAAAAATGGCGGTTTAGGGCCTTCCATGAGCAATGAGTTCTGTATTCTAAGTAACCGCAAAACCAAAATTCCTTTTTAAGGTTTGCCAGAGCATGTAAGAGGGGTGAATTGGACTCTTTTGGAAACTGGCTCCTTCTAAGGGCTCCACCCCATCTTTAGAAATCAAATCTGGTCTTTCTAGAGTTATCCTGTCTTTGCTTCCTAATGATTGGGTTATCTTCTTTGTGGTGACACGTGCATTGGCTTTATGTGTGGACTGTTCTGTGCAATGCGACTAACCCAAGTGTGTCTTAGATTCGGACAATTTAGTCCCAAAGCCACACATGAAAGAGCATGGAGTTAGGCTGAGATTCCAGGTCTCCCCCACCTGCATTTGCTGACTCCCCCAGTCCCACACTGCTCTCTAGATGGCCCCTGCTGTCTAAATCTGGAGGAAAGAGAGTTGTAGCTACACAATACTAGACTATTAATAGAGAATTCATGGAGCTAGGAGTCATGATAAACCCAATTCTATCTTATCTCATCTATCTTCTGACTATGAACCTTTGGACAGTTTTTAAAGTCCTCAGGACACCAATTAGTATCCATAAAATGCAAATAATTTTACCCATCTCACCAGGTTGTGATAAGAAAGAAATACAATAAAATATCTTAAAAATTGTTTTATAGTTTACAAAGCACCCTTAAAACAGATTAAGGTCCTCACAGAGTATTTGCAAAGAAGGTTTGAAAGCATACATGTTCGGTCAAAGCTGCTATCTGTGTTTCTTTATATTCATTGTTTTGACCAAGTCAATTTCATGTACCGTAGCATAGAGCGACTGCCCTCCCTCAACTAAAGGAGGAGGACTCTTTTGTGAACTTTGTTTGTTTAAACACTTTCTCCTTTTTCTGCAGGGCGGGTGGTTAGAGAGAGCAAAATAACTTCTTCCTCAAACAAACAAATGCAAGAAATACCCGACTCTGGTTGACAGAGCTTGGTAAACAATGGCTGATTCTTAAAAGTTGATGGCCTTGGGGTACATTTGATTGTGAGTGGTGCCTTTAGCATCTCTTGACAGATGAGAATTTGTCAAGTGAGAAACACCAGACTGACCTCGGCTCTGTGTTACCAAACTCAAATAGGACATCACTCTGAGTGGGAGGGCAGTCCTCTTCCAGGGGGCTGAGGAGAGTTTCCAGGGCAAAACACTTTAGATGCTGGATTCTTTAAAGTTTTCTTAACAGTTGAGGTTTCCGTGAGGGTCTGACACATTTCAAGATTCTAGTTTGCGTGAGAGTTACAGAACACAAGAGCAAGAAGAAGGCTGATGTCTGAAATGGAGAGACACGTGTCAAGGATTTAGAAAGAGCAGCCTAAGGGCAGGGTTAAAGGTCTTTCCTCTTTGCTTCCTTATCACTCGTTCCTTGCAACTTACCATACTGAGTTAGTGTCCATTTTCACGTCACTTTCCCCCATGAAACCATGAACCCCTTAGGGAGAGGGAAATGAGTCTTATTTATTCTTTTAATAACAGTGCTTGCATGTAATGTCTAGTATGTAGAATGTGCCTAGTGAATAAGAGAGGATGAAAGAAAGAAGGAAATAGGAAGAAAGGAAAGTGAGAAGGAAGGCAAGAAGGAGTAAAGGAAGAAATTGCCCAGGACCTGGCTCTGCATCATCAGATGCCTCTTCGTTCTTGGCTCACCTTCCCACCTCCCACCCTGGGCATCCTCATCAGCCAGTCCTCTCAATTCCTTATCCCTTTGCCCATTTACCCATCCATGTTGGTACCCCTTTTCATTGTACCAATTTGAATGTGGTAATCTAGCCTTGGACAAGTACTCTTGATGATAGCCCAGGTGCTCATGACTCTCCCTGGGCATCAAGGGTGCACACTGGTGCCAAGCCCAGGTTCCCAGACACCTGCCTCTTGGAAAGGGAATCAGAAAATAATGCTTCAAACCAAGCCCCTCAAACAGGCAAGACCTATGAAATGCTGGTAGTTCATTCCTACATCAAGCCACACCTGAAGCCAGCACAGAGAGAAAATTATTCAACTTTCCTAATTTACAACAGATTCACCTATGAAAGGAGGTTAAAAAATTTGCTGTGGGCTGAATAATAGATATGCTATACTTGTATTTGGTATTTTTTTTTATGGTTGCTCGTTGCTGAGCACAAACCTTCAAGCCCAGAACCTCCCTTTCACCATCATCAGGGTCCCACCTTGGGCAGGTAGTTTTACTGGACCTTGAAGGTTTTCAGATGGCCCAATAATAAAATACAAATTCAGCTGAAGGGAGCACTAAAGCATACATTTTTGTTTGTAGACTAGGTTGAGGTAACAAAAAGCCCAACTATGAAACACTCCACATAACATGCGTGTGTGCTAAATTACTTTACTTCAGTTCAGTTCAATTCAGTCACTCAGTCGTGTCCGACTCTTTGCGACCCCATGGACTGCAGCACACCAGGCTTCCCTATCCATCACCAACTTCCTGAGCTTACTCAAACTGATGTCCATCGAGTCATGGATACCATCCAACCATCTCATCCTCTGTTGTCCCCTTCTCCTCCTGTCTTCAATCTTTCCCAGCATCAGGGTCTTTTCAAATGAGTCAGCTCTTCACATCGGGTGGCCAAAGTATTGGAGTTTCAGCTTCAACATCAGTCCCACCAGTGAACACCCAGGACTGACTTCCTTTAGGATTGACTGGTTTGATCTCCTTACAGTCCAAGGGACTCTCAAGAGTCTTCTCCAACACCACAGTTCGAAAGCATCAATCCTTTGGCACTCAGTTTTCTTTATAGTCCAGCTCTCACATCCATACATGACTACTGGAAAAACCATAGCTTTGACTAGACGGATTTTGTCGACAAAGTAATGTCTGCTTTTTAATATGCTGTCTAGGGAGGTCATAACTTTTCTTCCAATAAGCAAGTGTCTTTTAATTTCATGGCTGCAGTCACCATCTGCAGTGATTTTTGGAGCCCCAAAAATAAAGTCTCTCACTGTTTCCATTGCTTCCCCATCTATTTGCCATGAAGTGATCAGACCAAATGTTGTGATCTTCGTTTTACTATGAATGTTGAGTTTTAAGCCAACTTTTTCACTCTCCTCTTTCACATTCATCAAGAGGCTCTTCATTTCCTCTTCACTTTCTGCCATAAGGGTGGTGTCATCTTCGTATCTGAGGTTATTGATATTTCTCCCGGCAATCTTGATTCCAGCTTGTGTTTCATCCAGCCCAGCATTTTGCATGATGTACTCTGCATAGAAGTTAAATAAGTAGGATGACAATATACACCCTTGACGTACTCCTTTCCCGATCTGGAACGAGTCTGTTGTTCCTTGCCCAGTTCTGTTGCCTTTTGACCTGCATACAGATTTCTCAGAAGGCACGTCAGGTGGTCTGGTATTCCCATCTCTTTAAGAATTTTCCAGTTTGTTGTGATCTACACAGTCAAAGGCTTTGGCATAGTCAATAAAGCAGAAATAGATGTTTTTTTTCCGGAATTCTCTTGTTTTTTCTATGATTCAATGGATGTAGGTAATTTGATCTCTGTTCCTCTTCCTTTTCTAAAACCAGCTTGAATATCTGGAGGTTCACGGTTCACACATTGCTGAAGCCTTGCTTGGAGAATTTTGAGCATTACTTTACTAGCGTGTGAGATGAGTGCAATTGTGAGGTAGTTTGAGCATTATTTGGCATTGTCTTTCTTTGGGATTGGAATGAAAACGGACCTTTTCCAGTCCTGTGGACACTGCTGAGTTTTCCAAATTTGCTGGCATATTGAGTGTAGCACTTTAACAGCATCACCTTTGAGGATCTGAAGTAGCTCAGCTGGAATTCCATCACCTCCACTAGCTTTGTTCATAGTCACTTCAGTAGTGTCCAACTCTTTGCCACCCTCTGGACTGTAGTCACCAGACTCCTCTGTCCATGGGATTCTCCAGTCAAGTGGGTTCCCATTTCCTTCTCCAGGGGATCCTCCTGACCCAGTGGTCAAACCCGCCAGACTCCTCTGTCCATGGGATTCTCCAGTCAAGTGGGTTCCCATTTCCTTCTCCAGGGGATCTTCCTGACCCAGTGATCAAACCCAACTCTCCTGCATTGCAGGTGGATTCTTTACCAGTGAGCCACAAAGGAAGCCCACTCTGCATAGTAACATTTAGTTTATTTCTAAATCACTTAATGTCCCAGGATGATTTTAGGTCTGTGAATAGTGAGGGGTGAGACTCTGCTTCATGAGTTCATTCAAGGAATCCAGAATGAGAATAGCTTTACAATTGTAAACCTGGTGCTTACAGTTACCATGGAGTTCTCAACTCCAGTCAGCCTTAAAGATTAAAAACACTTAGAAAGCATACATGAGAGGAAGTAACCCTCATAATTTCATTGATTAGAGCTCAATCACAGGTCACAAAGAATGCAAGGCAGTCTGGTAAATGCAGTCTAGTTCTGAGCTCAGGAAATAGAAGAGATATGGGTGTACAGTTAATGGCATCCACCACAATAAGCAAAGTTCTATTAAAGGTGAAAGAAAATCGATTGACTTCTATATGAACACTGGTTTCTCCAAGGAAACGGTGGTGGTGGTTTAGTCGCTCAGTCATGTCTGACTCTTTTGTGACCCCATTGACTGTAGCCTTTCAGGTTCCTCTCTCCATGGGATTTCCCAGGCAAGAATACTGGAGTGGGTTGCCATTTCCAGGAAAATAAGAAATAGGAAAATGTGTCCAGGCGTTAGGGTGAGTGTGGCCGATAGGAGTTGGTGACTAAAAGAGAAAGTGAGATGGTGGGAAAAACCCGCTTTGCTACCTCTGATGGTCAGCTGGGAGGTGAGCACAGTCTCTAGGGGTTTTTGATCACCATGAAGCTCTGAAAGCAACTCTTTTCTTCCTCTAAGAGGACTCTATAATTTAGTGTCTTTTGTGCAATAAGATGAGAAATCAAAGTTGTAATGGCCATTTAAGCAAACATTACCATGCTGGGACTCATGAGATAGGACATTAGTTGCAGAACCGGGGTACTCTCAGGGATGGTGGTAGTTCATAACTTACCAGTGATAGACTGGTACTCAACAAAGCACTCTGAAAATACAACTTAATGACACTCTGAAAAATATGATATATACTTTGCAACCCATTTGTGAGCATCAAAGAGATCAAATCCAAGTTCAAAAGAAAAAAAGTTTGATTTGGTCATTGAAAAACAATCAAGTGAATAATGGCAATCAGCATGATTACACAAATCCTTAATGTGTCCAAAAGCAATGAGCTTTAAAAAATTTGCATGCACTTGCATATTTTTTCCTTTCTCTACTATTTTCATTCTAAAATGAAGATGTAGGTGGAAAATTTTATTAGCATCTGGTTAAGGTCCCCCGCCAGTCAAGAAAGCCTTCATTAATCATGGATATACTCACCCCGTTTTTAAAGAACAATGACTCGCCAGCAGTTACACAGCAATGAGGGCAGAGGTCACAGGATGTTGAATTTTCAAACTTTCCTAAGCATGTCTTCACTTCTGGAACATAGGGCTGCTTTAAGTGAATATGCATGTGTTTACTAGAGACAACTAGGGAAAGGAAAATGAGTTGTAATGGAGAAGTGGTATTTATGTTAGGATTTCCTTTTCATTTCAGTTTCAAGTTTAGTCTTAAGCATTTTGCCCCAAGGGGAAAGGCACCCCAGAGAAAGAGCTGCTATAGGCCCATCTAATTGCTTGTACCTCAGCACTGAGTTGGCAGTACACTGGGTCACATTCTCTCCCATACCCTTCATTCAGAATGTTCTGGAAAAGACACAGTGAGAAGAAGAGAGGCAGATGAAGTACTTGGGAAGCAAAAAAAATATTTGGTTTTCATTCAGCTGGTACTGAGGTTACTGTTTGAAAGAAGAAAACAGTCAACAAAATACCTGGGGAAAAAAAAGGAGATGTTGCAAAACTCTTCCATTTCTGCTTAAATAAGAGAAAAATATTGGCAATAACTTCCATGAAGAGCTTGTATTCTCTTTAAGTTTATCATCCTGTAAACCAAAAGGTATAGCTTCTTCTGTTTGTCATTAGCTCTTCCATAGAAACATACAGACCAATTGGTCCATCAATAAAGGGGTAACCCTTCCATAAGTGTATCCAGACACAGAGAATTGTGCAGCATAATATCTGTACATGCAAGGAAATGTTTGCCTGTTTTCACCAGATGGGCCCACTAGGAAGAAGGCATCTCTGGCCTCTGTCTTCTTTTGCTCAGGTGATGGAGGGAGTTAATTTGTTTAACCTCTGGAACTCACGCTGCATCCTCTCCTGCAAGGAGGTGCATAGTCTGGCTTTCACTCTTGGGTCAGCAGCTGCAGGAAGAAGAAATGGAAACTCTTCATTGTCATCAAGTCTCCTTCTCTGCCAAAGAACAATTGATCCCTGAAACTGCTAGCAGAGGGAAGAGGCTTTCCAAGGACAGCAGAAGGAAGAGACAAACTAACTCAAACTATCAGCCTCCCTTGGGACAGGGAGTAGTCTAGAAGCAAAGCAATAACAGGAGAGAGTGAGGAGGGTGGTGGAGGCTGCTGGGAAAGCAGGATGTTCTGTTCCAGCCCTGTGGGGCCAGGGACACAAGAGAGGTCTGGGAAACTTGCTGAGATATGTCTCCACTTAGTAGGACTCTTTCTGTCATGTGATGTGACTGTTCCATTTTAAGCATGCCTACAATGCTAATGGAATCTAAAGAGATCTAATTCCAACCAGGCCATACACGTTTAAGATGATATGGGGAAAACAGGCATGGGGCTAGTTCGTCATCACATCTGCAGAGAACACTCTTTAAATCTTGGGACTCATGAAAAAAGACTGTGGATGATGTGACCTCACCCACATGAACATGAAAGTAGTATTAGTCACTCAGTCATGTCCGACTCTTTGTGACCTCATGGATTGTAGCCCATCAGTTCCCTCTGTCCATGGAATTCTCCAGGCAAGAATACTGGAGTGAGTAGCCATTCCTTTCTCCAGGAAAGTCTTCCCAGCCCAGGGATCAACCTTGGGTCTCCTACATTGCAGGCAGATTCTTTACCATCTGAGCCATGAGGGAAGCCCTTCCTGCATGAATGTGGGAAGGAATTAAATGGTTAAAAAGGAACCCTTGAAATAAAGACCAAGTTTACAACTCACTGATTCTCTCTGAAAGAAATACTAAATCATGTACTTGAAGCAAGAAGAAAAATAGATCCAGAAGGAAAACCTGGGCTCAAACAAGAAGTCACATGGGAAAAGAAGGCAAGATGATGGCAAAAATATGGAAATATGTCAAGACCTTATCAACTACAAATATCAATAGTACTGAGGGAAGTTAACATCGGAGTGAGATGTAATTACAAGACAGGGCTAGAGAAGGAAAGTGAGAGGAAAGCTAAAGCTTCTAAGGCTCTCATCTTATTTTGAAGGAGAATAAGATACTGATTTTAGGATTTCTTAGAAAGGTATAAATTTAAGTGTTCGTGTTACTCAGTGATTTTTTTTTCTTATTTTTAAAAAAAAGCAAAACAAACATGATATAAAACTAACTCTGATTGACTCCTGAGTCCATGGATGACTTTCATATAGTTTTCTATATCTTAGAAAAATAATTTGTTTACCAAATTAAAAAGAGAGAGAAGAAAATAAGGAATGGAAAATGGAGAGGGACAGAGAGTGAAAGAGAGAGAAGGAGAACCTAGTTATAGAGCAAAGTAGTCAGGTTTCAAAATTGCAGAACTAGTAAATAAAAAGAGGCTATTATGAAGCTAATCCATAAAAGGGAACAGTGTCCTTGTGTGGAATTGTTTAAAGGAAACAAATTGCTATGGAAATCAATCAACAAAGACAGTTATTAAGGGAAAAAAATGGGTTTAACTCCATGAGTAAAACCTTAAGGTTTTTTTTGCAAACAGTAAAAAGGAATAATAAAGTCATATTGAAGACAGGAGTTGAACCCAGGGTAAGTAAGGAAGATCCAAAACAGACAAGTCCTATTTCCTCCAACTCTTTGGCTAAGGGGAATTCCCAGAAGAATTATGATTCCCAGAAGAGTCACAACAAACATAATCTCAGAGCTCATATTAGAATTTCTAGAGCTTTCATATCAATGTGACATGTATGTTATTACTTAAGTTCAAGTTTGTGAGTAATGTCCAGTCTCACTTACTTGGAGGGCTCAGTTCTTCCCAATGCTTTGTCATCTTCTAGGGCATCTAAGAAGTCTCTTTAGGTGTTGCTTTAGAATCTAAACAGATGCTAAGGCAGGTGGTCATGAACTCTAGAAGGGAATATCATTTCGACATCCTCACACAGGGAAGGCCTTGGCCATAGCCTACTAAGCACCATCACTCACCACAAACCAGTCCTGGGAGGGCTACTTGTCTTGCTGGAGGGCACACAATTTGTGAATGATCAAGGCATCATTAGAAACCAGGTCTCTCTAAATGTGCAGCTCATAGTAAGCCTACTCATTTGGAGCTGAGTGAGAGACAACCCAGAATTATGATAAGGGTCCTGGTGAGCAAAGACCTAGGACTGCGGCCGAGAGAATGGTTTTCATCTGAACATAACTTTTTAGGTTTAGTGAGGCTGGGTTGGAGTTGGAAGAGATGGAAAAGTTAAATGTCAGGATGAGCATATCCAGGGAAAATGGCTAAAACATTTATCGTCACATCAAAGGTAATTGTGTATTGCTATCTATTGTTTCACAACACACTTTTAGGCAGATTTGTTGAAACATTGTCTTATTAAAGCCAAGTAGGCACCCTGTGGGCGTCCCTCATAGCTCAGTTGGTAAAGAATCTGTTGGTAAAGTCACCTTGTAGGAATGAAATTTAGTATATTTTCTTGTTCCCATAACTTACAATAAATTTTTTAAAACTGTTCACTACTTGTTGTAAATTGTAAAAACAGGAAAAACACTATATGCAAATTAACAACAAGGACCTACTGTATAGCACAGGGGAATAATATTCAATATCTTGCAATAACCTATAACAGAAAGAAGCTGAAAAAGAATGTATATGTGTGTGTGTGTGTATATATATATATGGAAAGTGAAAGCATTATTTGCTCAGTCATGTCCAGCTCTTTGCGACCCTATGGATTGTAGCCTGCCAGGCACCTCTGTTCATGGGATTCTCCAGGCAATAATAAAGAATAGTGGAGTGGGTTGCCATTCCCTTCTCTAGGAAATCATTCCAACCCAGGGACTGAACCATATATATATATATATATATATAAACTGAACCATTCATATATACATATATATAAACTGAACCATTCATTTTGCTGCACAGAACATTATAAACCAATGAAGTATACTTCAATAAAAAATTAAATTAGAAAAATAATATTAAATTAAAAATAAATATATTAAATAATTTTATGTTTAAAATAAAACTACCCCTTTTGTATAGTTGCTTTTATTCTAACAGAACATTTTATGTCTTTTGATGTCAATCAAGAAGAATTAAAACTTTGATTTATGAAGAAAAAAAAAAGTACCAAGGCTGAGATACTTTGCCTCATTGAAATTGACAACAAGAAGCATCTCCTGGAGTAATTACTAGTCTGTAGACTCTCAAAATGACCCTAATGCTCATGTCTATTACTTTCCGGAATTAATAAAACAGAGTAGGCTGAAGAAGTGACCACACTAATATTTGACCTAAAATGCAATATGCATTTTACTGTGTCTTAGCCTCACCTCTAATCAATTTCCATGTGTTTCTGCAACACAATAGAATAAAACTACACTAAATCACTCCTCTTCAACATGGTCCACAGTTAAACACTACCACTTACAATGTACTTGAGTTTCTAGGCAATACCTCTACGCATAATGTACGTCTTAAAAAATAATAACATTTTGGCCAGTGGGTTCCTGATCACAGCTCACCAAAGGAAATTAACTTCTGTGAGCACCTGTTCTAACCACTGGCTTCAAGGAATGACATTATAATATAAAATTGCAGATTACTATAAGCAGGGAAAATAATCTCTTTAAAATTGTCCATCGTCTGGTTTTAATGAGAAAACTGGCCGTTTGGAGGCTGATGCCAGAAGAACTAACTCATTATTTCTCAGAGCCTTCATCCCACGTTAGAAGAATGTTGCGGGATTTACAATATGTCTAATCGAATTCTGTACCCCAATTTGGAGATTTAGGGAAACTGAAGTCACTTACTCACAAACAGCAGAATGAAGGGTTAGCTTGTAGGGTCGCTAGAGAGCCGGGAACCCTTCTCAACCGGGCCCTTTGAGAGTCTCCCTACTCCGTGGTCTGCTGCCTCAAGACAGGCTCAGAAGAGAGCTAGGGAGGCTCTGCTCCAGCTCTGGCTGTGCCTAGCATCACTTCACCCACTCCAGTGTTCTTGCCTGGAGAACCCCAGGGATGGGGGAGCCTGGTGGGCTGCCATCTATGGGGTTGCACAGAGTCGGACACGACTGAAGCGACTTAGCAGCAGCAGCAGCATCACTTCAGAGAAGGCAATGGCAACCCACTCCAGTACTCTTGCCTGGAAACTCCCATGGACGGAGGAACCTGGTGGGCTACAGTCCATGGGGTCGTGAAGATTTGGACACGACCGAGCGACTTCACTTTCACGCATTGGAGAAGGAAATGGCAACCCACTCCAGTGTTCTTGCCTGCAGAATTCCAGGGACGGGGGAGCCTGGTGGGCTGCCATCTATGGGGTTGCACAGAGTTGGACACGACTGAAGCGACTTAGCAGCAGCAGCAGCAGCATCACTTCTGTGTGTGTGTGCTCAGTCAGTTGTGTCCAGCTCTGCAATCCCATGGTTGCAACCACCTGTCTCTTCTGTCCATGGAATTCTCCAGGCAAGAACACTGGAGTGGGTTGCCATTTCCTCCTCTAGGGCATCTTCCCCACCCAGGGATCAAACCCATGTCTCCTGTGTCTCCTGCACTGACAGGCAGATTCTTTACCACTGAGCCCCCTCAGAAGTGCAGCATCACTTCCACCCAAGGACGCAAAGAACATTTAAGGCATTCCACGTGCTTTTAACAGCAATTGGTGTAAACCTGGATGGATCTTCTCCCAGTTCCAGTGGGCAAGATCAGTGCTTAACAACAGAAACTGATCATGTCCCAGAGAACGCCCCAGGTAAGGGGCACACACTTCATTCTTACTTCCCCTGGGGTGGTCAGATGTTTCCAAGGGAGGGGACAGAGACCCACACTGGGACTCAGCTCCCCGGTACATCTTGGCTCCCTTCCCATCTCTGCCACGGACTTGGACACCTCTGCAGCAGTTGATGGTTGCCTCATGGTTCAAAAAGCTTCTGTCGGAGGCCCCTGATCTCCCTTAACTTGCACACCCAGCTTGTGCTCAGGGCAGCACAAGCACACACACACAGATGTGTGGCCCAGTCATCTCAGGAGGGCCTGGGGTGGGAGGACTGCCCAATGAGGCTCTCTGTGGGGCTCTGGCGTTCTTTCTAAAAGGCATGCTTTCAGCTGGACGCTAAGTAGCATTTGACAAAACAGAGGCAGCAGAGAGTGGCGATGGAGCGCTGTTGGGTGAAAACACTGGCAGTTCAGGCAGGTACAGCCCTGGTTATGCAGACAGGAGGAGTAGGGGAGGGAGCGCAAACTTGGGTTGAAACCAGATTGTAGGAGGTGTTGACTGACCTGGAAAGAATTACTGGGAAGTCTTATTGGGAAACAGGCAGTGAACTGGGAAGGACAAGAAAAGAGGACGTGGGATTTTCTGATAGTCCAGTTGTTAAGACTCTGTGCTTCCACCACAGCATGCATGGGTTCGATCCCCGGTGGGGGAAGTTCCGCATGCTGTGAGGTGTAGACAAAGAGAAAAGAAATGAGGACATGGAGGTGCCAGAGCTGTAGAAATAAAGCCACGTGGAAATGTTTCTCTCTGTGTAACCAAAAACAGATTCTCTACTCCTCCGAGCCACCAATTCCTCAACTTGAAGTAGGGATTATAAACTACTCTGTAAGCACATTGTAAGAATTAAATCAGATCATGTATGCAAACTATTCAGCAGGGAGCCTGTTCTCATGGACACTACATTTGATGATAGTCCAAAGTCATTGATGGCCTTCATTCAACCCATTCAGTCCAACACTTAATAATCAAAGAATATCCAGCCAAAGCCAAAGCTGACTCTGGGTCCTCTTAAATTCTCACTGGTTTTGTAGTCAGTTGATGGCAAGGTTGTCTCTCCATTAGTGTGGAGACTCTTCAAAGACATATGTATCTCCAAGTCCTTGGCTTCGAGCACAGTAGAAAATAACAAAAATATGATCCAAATGAAGATTATTTTTTAAAAAAACTAAATGCCTTCTATTTACAAGGCAGGCCATTTCTCAGGGTTTGCTATTGACCACCCCACCCTGATTTTAAAATCTAAGGAGGAAATGATCTGTGACTCTGTGATTACCCATCTCACTGGGTCCTGGTAGCCTTCCAGAGTCAGTCACCTGCCAGCTTCTCACATCTGGCACCTGACCTCACCCTTCTAGGATGCAGTTTCCTCATCTGTGATAGTCCCTTTCTGGTCTTGCAAAATGTACTTCTGTACCTTTTACAAGAACATGTTGGACTAAAGTTCTTAGAGACACAAGCTGTCAGGCCCAGAAAAAAAAATCTTCATTAGCATTTGGCCCAGGTTTCGCAACTTCCCTTTGGGACTCAGATTTGTTTGAGAACCTGATGAAAACTGTGAAAGCTCAACCCAGAAATATACACCAACAGGCACCATTCTACATACAACATTGGGGCATCTGGGCTCTTAAGCATGTGTGAGGATCCCAGGCTAAGAACCTGGGTTCTAAGTCAGAAGCAGAGGTGCAGAAGGAGGGTGACTGGTTCAAGGTTGCCCAATTAATCTGTGAATATACTTTCAGCTGTCACTCAACAGTTTGCAATGATCATTTCTCATACATGATACATTACCATATGAAAACATTTTGTGATTGCAACAACTTCATAAACTGGGTCAAATTGTATTATTATTATTCATGATCTGGAATATTTGAAGGGTGTGGAGACTATAACTTCCCTAGAATCCCACAGTGAAGCAGAAGCACAGTTTGGGCTTTCAACCTGGCTAGCCTGATTCTCACTGCTTTCTCCTGGTCACACCATGATTCTGAAAGCAACCTGCTGTGTGCTCAGTCGCTCAGTCTGACTCTGCAATCCCATGGACTGTGGCCCGCCAGGCTCCTCTGTCTATGGGATTCCCAAGGCAAGAATACTGGTGTGGATTGTCATTTCCTTCTCCAGGGGATCTTCCCAACCCAGGGACTGAGCTCTTGTCTCTTACATCTCCTGCATTGGCAGACAAATCTTATACCAGTAGCACCACCAGAGTGAAAAATGGACAGAAAGAACCTTGACAAAGAATCACAGGAACAGTGCAGGGTCTAACCAGGAGGATCTAGGAAGGCTTCATGGGCCTTGATTGAAGGGGCTTCCCTAATAGCTCAGTTAGTAATGAATCCGCCTGCAATGCAGGAGACCCAGCTTCGATTTCTGGGTCTGGAAGATCCCCTGGAGAAGGGATAGGCTACCCACTCCAATATTCTTGGGCTTCCCTTGTGGCTCAGTTGGTAAAGACTCAGCCTGCAATATGGGAGACCTGGTTTCGATTCCTGGGTTGGGAAGCTACCCTGGAGAAGGGAAAGGCTACCCACTCCAGTATTCTGGCCTGGAGAACTTCAGGAAATTCCAGAAAAAACAAGGAAGGTGTTTTCTGCCTGGGGGTATAAAGTGGATCACAGCGCTTGCTGGCACAGTAGAAGCAGAAGGAGACTTGACTGCATCATGGGGCCATGAAAGTGCGTACAGATGGGCAGGCTTCCCATTCAGTGAGCAGGTGAAATAAACAAATAGAGTCATTACATTTTTATCACCATAGCTATGCTGTAGATGCGGAAACTGAGATCAGAGAGGTTATGAAATTCCAGTTAGCTCACTCCGTCAGTAGGTGACAGATGGGGATTTGAATGCATCATGAACAGTAATGTTTTTAATATGTATATAACATAATATATTAATATATTTTGTGTATATATATATAGATAGATACCCTGATATTATGTATTCTATTATATATGTGCAACATATTATCAGGTATATTTACTTATAATATTAAGCACATTAGTTTTTAATATTATATTAACTATATTATATTTATAAAAACAAGACCCTGCTGTATGTATTATATATTCTGTTTTGTTTTTTCTTTTTGCTTGTTCATTTTTCCTGGCAGTTACTTTTTTTTTCATTTCACTAAACTCTCAATAAACCTAACATCCACACTTTCTACTTTCCTTAACTCACCAAAATATATAACATTTACAGATGGTTGGGGCAAACTAGTTCCTTTTTATTTTTCTTCTTAACTTTTTTTTTGGCCATGCCCCATGGCTTGTGGGATCTTAGTTACCTGATCAGGTATTGACCTGGTATGCCCTGCATTGGAAGTGCAAAGTCTCAGGCACTGGACCACTAAGGAAACCCCTAATTTCTTATCCTGGATCTTAATGTACTTTGAAAAGTTATTTCAAGGTGGCTAAAGTTTGCTCTAACTTTCTCAAGTTATGATCTCAGGAGATCATAGCTTGCCTCCTTTAGGGAAAATCTTTTCTTACAGTAAACACTGATACAACAAAGGAGCAATTTATCACAAGGAAAATGGGTTTTCTATTTATTGGGTCATTCAAATTAAGCCAGCTGCTGGCAAAGATAACATCTACATTCAGTTGACATAAGAATGCTTCAAATATAAGCATTGGTGGCCGTGTGGCTATTATAGTTCTCAAGTTCGGTTTACCACAAAACAGATTCACATGAGTTCTGAGTAGCTGGGAAAAGAAGCTGAAAAATAAAGTGTATTCAATTTTACCTGAGTTGGTCTTTTAAATAGCCAACACAACTTATTCAATGCCTGTGCAATGGAATATGGATTTTACCACCCAGGAAAAAGCCAGGTCTCTGGACACAGAACACTTTCTAACTCAGACTCTGCCTTTCAGGTAAGCGGGAAGGACTACTTCATTCCATCCTCAGTGTTCTGGGATCCCGTAGTTGGTCTCCAAAATCACCAGTACAATTTCAACTTATTCACTTGTTTAACAAAGATTTACTGGACGGGGATCGCATGTCACTTGCTGGGGACACATTAGTGAATAAGGCAGGCTTACTCTCCCATTTCCTGGAGGCTCACCAGGCAGGAGCTAGGGGATGCTGTGGATCCGAGGGCAGTGTGGATCCTTTTGTATCCTCTGTGTTTTTATACTCAATCTCTGGCCCTGCTCTGGTCTCCAAACCAGAACTGGGCTCTCAACTGGGCTAATAAGTTCTTCTGTCCCTGCAAGTGTGGATGAGCACACAGGATGAGTGGCATGGTGGCTAATTGCCTTTTATTTTTTTTTTCCTCAGAGGCACTGCTGCTCTGACCTCTCTTCCTTGGAAAGCTGGATCTGGCAAGTTCTAGGGAGTTCTATGTGGCATCAGGGGAATTTAGAATGAGAAAAACCTGTGTTCCCCATGTTACCAGAGACCGCCTCCTCCCTGACTCATCTGTAAGCCATGTGGCTCCTTAAGAAGAAGACCTGTCTTCTGTTCTCATCCAAGGTGATGCTCAAATGCTCAGGACCCAAAGAAAGCCAATGCAGTCATGCTAAGAGGAACCTCTTCTTTAAGGGCTGGAACTGGCAATGCTATTAGCCATGGAGCAAAGCAAGTTCCTCCTATCAACCAGAATGTCAACTCTGTCTCTCTGATGGTCTAAGTTCTGTTCTAAGAGTCTATTTATGCTCCTCCCTCCAACGGGAAGTTTTTCCTAACACCAAGCTCACTCCTAGCTTTTACTTGTGACCTTCATTGAGATCTGCCGCATTCTGCTTCTTTTTGCAATAAGACTGCCAGATGCTTGTCTCAGAGGCCTTGTCCCTTACAACACATTATTGCTATTTAGTGGCTAAATTGTGTCTGACTCTTTTATGATCCCCCTGGACTGTAGCCCATCAGGCTCCTCTGTCCATGGGATTTTCCAGGCAAGAATACTAGAGTGAGCTGCCATTTCCTTCTCCAGGGGATCTTCCTGATCCAGGGATTGAACCCATGTCTCCTGCATTGGCAGGAGGATTCTTTATCACTGAGCCACTAGGGAAACCTTTACAACACATGAAAAGAACAAATACACAGAAACTTCTCTGTGACTTCAGTGGGAAGCCACTAGATTATGCTTTCTTTAGTGGGAGGCAGGTTAGTACAGTACTTCCCTGGTGGCTTAGTTGGTAAAGAATCCACCTGCAATTCAGGAGACTGCAATGCAGGAGATACGGGTTCAAATCCTGGGTCAGGAAGATTCTCTGGAGAAGGAAATGGCAACCCACTCTAGTATTCTTGCCAGGATAATCCTGTGGACAGAGGAGCCTGGCAGGCTCTAGTTCATGGGGTCAAAAACAGTTGGACACAACTGAGCGACTGAGCATATATACATAGGTTAGTATAATGCTTAAGAGGGTGACCTCTTGAATCAGACTTCCTGGTCAAAATCCTGGCTTCATCACCTACCAACTGTCTACCTTTTGGCAAGTTGCTCAGCCTTCTTGTATCTTTGCTTTCTCATCTCTAAAGGGGAAAAAGTAGTACCTACCTCTACCATATTTGCAATAATTGAATTGTTCAGTGCATGACAAGTATATAGAACAGCTCCTGACACTTCAGTAAGCATCGACAAAGTTATTACTATTCTTACTTTTAGGGTTGAGACACCTCGAAGTAGTACCTCAGAAAGTTCTAGATGAATAGATGTGATAAAGAACTTGGAAGTAATTTGATCCCATCTTTCACCTGAACTTCATGACTGATTGGTAAAAAGATAGCAAAGCAAGGTTAAGTTTTTCAAAATAATCTTAAAATCCTTTGTACCTCTTCAAATATCAGCTTATGAAAAAGAGCACAATTGGACCCAATAGAATACTTCCTCTGGAAGCCTTTGGTCACCATGTAAGCACTTTGACTTTACAGAAGTCATTGTGCTATACCGGTAGAAAGGCCATCCTGAAAGGCCCTGAGACTATATGGAGAGATGAAGAGGCGGGGAGAAAGGAGGGAGTGACGGATGGAGAGAGAAAGTAAGAGAGAGAGACAGAGGCAGAGCGACAGAGATGCTCTAGCAAGCCCCCACTGGCTTTGGACCAGCCCCTGCTTTCCCAGCTCCTGCCTCTAACTTCCCCTTGCCAGGACTGTCTAACCCATCTCTCCCCAAATTCCTGACCTTTGAAAACTATGAGATATAATAAAATGGGTGTTGTTATTTTATGCTACTAGGTTTCGTGATGATTTGTTAAACATGAAGAGATAACCAGAGCAGATTTTTATTTCTCAATCAGAATCTTTCTTTACTCTCTCTTTTTTTCTGTACACAGGAGTGAGTTCAGAAAGGAGAAGGCTTAGAGTCTTATTAAAACTCCCACCTCTTTCTACAGCATTGGCACACTGCTTCTTACCTGTAAGAATTCAAAGAGTGGCTTTTTACCCCAACAGAAGAAAAACAGAAAATGCTGCTCGATCTAAGTATCATGCCATTGAATCATGGCTTATCATTGAGAAAAAAGAAAGAAAAAAACATATGCTGTAGGACCCTTTGAAAACTGTCATGTGTGTGCCGGTCTGGACTCGGCTGGGCAGCTGGAGACACCTCCTTCTCAAGTGCCCACTCTCCCACAGGCTTTGTCCCAGGGTTCCCAAGGAGGTTCGGACAGTAAATGTGAACCGCATTCCTCCTCGGACCACTTCCCAGTTTGACAAGCTCCGAGGAAGCAGCACATAAAGCGGTACAGGAAATGCAAGACATCTGTACTGGAGCCTGGGAACACACTTTCCCTGGTCCCCTTGCTGGTGTGGTCCTGGCATGGAGCGGGGCCTCTGGAGAAATGAATTAAAGCAACAAGTCCAGTGGAGAACATGGGATTCCACTTCCATTCATCTTCCTTATTTTGCAAACACCACATTCTGCAAATCCCATGCCAGTAAAGCTCTTGGATCAGCCCTCAAATTCTTCTGGATCCTTCAGGGAGGAGATGTCAGGGCTGGCCAAGAATCTAAGTGGAAACTGATGACAGAAGCTGACATTAATCAGCTACACAGTATGTTCTTCCCAGCAGGTTTCTTCCAATAAATCAAAGGCCAGCAAATCCAAGGGGTGTTTAGCCATGAGAGAGCAACTGTTTGCTGTTCTCTTTCCTTGCTAAAGATGATGAATTTAATGTTTAATTGAATCCAACACTGGTGGCCGTGGGAGTGTTTGCAGTAGGTGTTGGGTCCACATACCACATACGGTCCCATTTCCTCCCGGGCCAGGGGCTTTGGGCGAACATCCCCTGCTCCACATGGCTCATCGTTTATATTGAAGTTTTCTGGCCAAATAGAGCCACCACCCTATCTAGTGATCTGAAACAGACTCACCCTTTCAAGTTGGAATCCTCAGGCAGTTTTGGTGACCAAATAATTCTTTTCCTTCCTGTAAGACCTAATTAAGGTACTTAAAGATATTAATGTAATAATGCCTGTTTAAAATCCAGCCAGGGCCAAGCTCTTTCAACATCAGCATGGGCTGCAGGGGTAAGATGCAGGACTTGGGGAAGAGGAGAGTCTTGGGTCTGAGGCCATGCCCCACCCAGCCTAGCTGTGCCACCATAATCATTTCCTAACCTCTCTGAGCAGCTTTTTGTTATCTTTAGAATGAGGATTAGATCGAAAACCATTGATTTGTGGTGAAAATAAACAAAAAAGACCTGTGGAAAGGCAGTTCTTATACTAAAAAATTACTTTGGCAAAGTAGGATTTCTGTGATTTGCCCTGTTAATAATATTTACCAAAGAACATGAAGTAATGGAGTGGCTCTTGCAGCAGGAAGCTATGCAGGAGAAGTGAACGAAAAGAAAGTGCCAAGGTCTCAGCAATAGACCCAGTGCAAAACTCTCTTCTGGGGTAAATATCTTGGTGGAGGTAACATATTTATCTCCAAGTTGAGACCCATAACAGACCTATCCTAGGCCAATAAATGGCAAATCTACGGAGAAAAATTCTGGTGATTACAGCCAGATCACAACTTGGATAATTAAGGCAAGTGTTTCTTGGGCATGAATGATAATTAAATTGAAAAGTTACTTTGAATGGTTTTGGAAAGTAGACTGATATGTGTCTGACATTTTTCAACTTTTACTCCATAAACGTCTTGACTTTGGCAAGAAAATGAATATGAAGTCTGATATTCTGTATTTCCTTAATAATTGCCAAAATAAGACACTCAAAATTACTTATATTTACATTTTTTCCAAAATATCACATTTGTTATTACTTTAGAATCCACAAATAAGCTGGGTAATTATCATATTTATCTTCACATACAGAAACTGAAGTTCAGATAGGAAAAGTGATTTGTCCCAGATCCGGTAGATACCTGCTGGCAGAGTCCACTCTGGGACCAGCTTTTCTGAGTCCTCTTCAAATCATTATGCTTCAAATGGTCATCTTATTTGGGCTTAATTGCCTAAGACTATTTTGAGACATGCATCAATACTGTTAAGAATTTCACCCTAGACATCTGACGAAATGATATCCAACTACCCTGTATGTAGCTGGTAACCACGTCTAGAAATATGTTTATGAAACTGACTATGGATGCATAAGATTCTTGCCCCATTCACTTTCTTCCCTGCAAGAAACGGTGTCATATGTGTCCACATAAAGATTTTGGAGTTGGAACAAATTCTTGTTGGGTCACTAACTAGCTGTGTGACCTTAGACGAACTTCTCTCTGGATCTTGATCTCTTCCTGTATAAAATGGGGCTAATATCTTTTGGATTAATTTCATTGGAGTATAGATGCTTTGCAATATAGTGTTAGTTTCTGCTGTACAACAGAGTGAATTAGCTGTATGTTTCTATCAGTTCTGTTCAGTTGCTCAGTCGTGTCTGACTCTGTGACCCCGTGGACTGCAGCACATCAGGCTTTGCTGTCCATCACCAACTCCCAAAGCTTGCTCAAACTCATGTCCATTGAGTCAGTGATGCTGTGCTTACGTATCTCCCCTCTTTTTTGGATTTCCTTCTCATTTAAGTCTCTACAGAGCGTTGAAAGGGCTTCCTTGGTTGCTCAGAGGTAAAGAATCTGCCTAGAGTGCAGGAGATGTGCGTTCAATGCCTAGGTCATGAAGATCCCTTGGAGAAGAGCATGACAACTCACTCCAGGATTCTTGCCTGGAAAATCCCAAGAACAGAGGACCCCTATGGGGTCGCAAAGAGTCAGACGTGACTGAATACACACATAAGCACGCATGAACATTGAAAAGAATTTCTTGTGCTATACAGGTAGCTTCCCATTAGTTGTCTCTTGTTCACACAATATCTTTAGTGTATATGTGTCAATCCCAATATCCCAATTCATTTCACTCTCTCCCCAAATGGGGTTAATACCTACTTAGTAGCGTTGATGTAGGATGAAACAAGCTAATGTAGCCTAGTGTGCGCGGTCACTCAGTCATTTCCAATTCTTTGCGACCCCATGGACTATAGACAGCCAGGCTTCTCTGTTCATGGGATTTCCTAGGCAAGAATACTGGAGTGGTTTGCCATTTCCTTCTCCAGGGAATGTATGCTTACCTCTTTCTAATCATCTGAGTCTCAACTCTAAATTCTCCTCCTCAAGAAAGCCCTTTTCCGACCCTAGTAGCTAAATAGCCTCTCCCTCAGCATCCATTGCTATTAATGCTAGCATCCTATTTTCCTTTTTTTGGGAAAACTTTTCGTTATATGAATTTATAGAATTCATTTATTTGTTAATGGGTTTATCTTTTGTCTTTCTTTTGAAAACTGCAAGTTGCAAGAGATAGAAACTTGACTCTTACTGCTTCTCAAGGACAGCAAGATATAGTTAAGCACTCACTCCAGGGATGCTGCTCACATTGTATTAAATGTTAAAAGTAACTCCTTATCTTGTATTAATACGGTGCAGTCTTTTTGGTCCTACAAGTGGCAGCCTTGCTGCTTTGCTACCAATGTTTAATAAATCTTTCTGTGCACAAAGTAAGTGTACAATCATAACAGAAATTGTATGTTTCTTGCCAGGGCCTACGATAAAGCCTGGAAATGCAGTGATGAATAAAACTTAGTCTCTGCTTTCCATACTATAGCATTGAAATGTTTTATTCCTCTAACATGGTTGTAAAGTACAAATAAAGAAAAATAGTTAGCTTCATAAAACTTTCTATTTATAGAATCCATTTTGGAAAACAGTTTACTATTTCACATTGTTTAGCTTTACCATGATCATTACCAACATCATCAAAATTAACATGATTTCCTGCAAAGTTCTGTGCGGGTCACTGTCATGGTACAGAAATGATTTAAGAATGGTCCTGTATTTGCCATACTCTAAACATAAATATTTTCAATTTTCAGACTCAGAGATGATAGAAGATTTTGGTTGGCTGATGTCTAGGGTACAAATGAACCAAACAGCACTGGCTGAGGCATCTATTCCATCCACAGGCCGCCCTCGGCTATGACCTGGTATACAAAAGATCAGTGTTTGCCTCTTTCGCCAAGCATCAACAGCAGATCCAACATGAACAAGGATTCCAGACCAATAGGTAAGGCTGACGACAGGCTTAGGGTATCTAGAGACTAGCTTTGCAGTTCTTCAATCCAAACATTGCTTGAATGAGGGCAGGATGTTATTAGCAGTGTGTGCTCAGCGGCTCAGTCAAGTCTGACTCTTTGCAACCCCATAGACTGTAACCCACCAGGATCCTCTGTCCATGGAATTTTCCAGGCAGGAATACTGGAGTGGGAGTGTCATTTCCTACTCCAGGGGATCTTCCCAACCCAGGGATTGAAACTGTGTCTCCTGCATCTCCTGCATTGACAAACAGACTCTTTACCACTATGTCACCTGGAAAGTAGAGGAGAATGTGTTTTTTCCTATTAGCAGAAGGGAGTGTGTATGTGTGCATGTGTGTGTGTGTGTGTGTGTGTGTGTGTGTTTCCCCTACCTCCAGGTGGACATTTGCCCACATTGCAAAATGGGTACCCTGCCATTTGTTGATTAATTCTCTATCATTCCAGAAAGGCCAGATCCTCAAAACCATGGACACAAAATTCTATACAAATATCACATGAACAGCAACAAGGGCTGTTATCAGGATATGTGATGCCCCCCCAAGATGGTGCTATAGTCATTCACACTGTACAATTTATATCAGTGAACACAGGCCACACCACTCTAGATTCCAAGGACACAATCAAGAGCATTGAGAAACAGAGAGATGAAGCCTTGAGAGATGTTTTAATGCTTCACTTAAAACTCTAATCCTCTTTCTCTGTTTTCCACCCAAGCCATTTGTGACTCTAAAACAGAGGTCTCTTAGATCTTGGTTGTTTCTTGGCCCTCCCTGACATCAGCTCAGTCTGGCTATTACAATCTCAATTAATCTTTCACCAATTTATACAAGGGCCTCGGAGACCATCTTATCCCACCTTTTAACTACAGATGAGGATTTGTGAGGAAAAACTTGGCTCCCAGAAGTGGCACAGTCTTCTAGAAGACAGAACTGCTTCCACCAGGAATGCGAGAGACTTCTACTTTCTGAAAAGATAAATGGAGGTGGAGAAGGAGGATCCTGAGGAAGAATCTGGAGGCTGCGTGAATACCCAACATATAGCAGCTCATAGATTTACTTATAAGTCATGTAAATTTATGTAGTAGTGAGTGAGCATGCCAAGCGAATGAACAGGTCCACAGGTGCTCCTGGGTTGAAAGCAGAATTTAAAAAGGACAAAATTCCCCCACTTCTTCACCCCCCACACGATCACCATCATCATCCCTCATCTTACACAAACAATCAAAAAGACTATCCGAAGAGGAGTTCAGATACTGGTAGAGACAAATTGAAAATGTAATTATGTAAACCGAGACGGCTAAGAGGGGACAATCAGGGATGATGTCAGATTAGCGAAACAGAAAGATAGTAGAGTTGTCAGAGGAAATCTAAGATATTTCTAGAAACAAGACTTGGTAAGCCAAAGGGAAATTAAATGAATATGCTGATGTTTACTTTCCCAGCTTTTCATAGGAAATAGAAAGGCAAGTGGGGAAAAGGTGAGTCTATAAACCATTATCCACTCAAAGCCTTGATTTAAAACACTTGCTTTCAAACACACTAAGGATTCAATATCTAGTTGTTAAAATTTGCTCAGTGAATTTTTCTCATAATTTATTTAAAGAAAATACCTGGAGGAATTGGCAATGTGCCAAACAGGAAAAAAAGAGTCCATCGTGAAGGCATACTGTAGGAATTTTAGGGGCTACAAGCCAGGGACTTCCCTACCCACAGGCGCTTCTTCCACCCCCACCATCTTCAGCCTGAGATGGACGAGGGCTTGGATTTCAGGGACCACAGAAAATGTATGCTCTGGTACTTGGCTTTGGAAAATTCTGGATATGTTTTCATTTGTAGGTCACCTTTTTACTGGTGGAAATGTCAGGACAGGGATGATGTAGGCAAAGCTTTGTTCTCCTTGGAATGCCCTTGAAGCACAATGCTGGATGATGTTCCCAAGTATGTGGCCTCTCTGGGTAACAGGGAGTCCTGGTGCTCCAGACATCAAGAGCCACGCTGGGAAAGAGAAACAGCATGACTGACAGCAAGCTTGGCTCAGACTAGAGACGTGCTGCCCTTCCACTTAACCCCAACTCTGTCATCCATCGATATCACTTTCCCCTGTGACCCTGGGACAGGGTCTGCCATTCGGACAAGTTTTCAAAGTCCACTCTGTCCTGGAGCCCTGCAGTCCACTTTGTCCTGTGTTGGACAAAGCACAGGAGCCCAGGGGGCATCACGGGGTGGAAACATGGTCCTGTTCTGTTGGGCACACAGGTCAGGACTCGGCCCCGTCAAGCACCCAAGGAAGGGAGAAAAGGAAGGATCAGAGAATTGTTTAGGAAAAGACATGGAGTGATTAAATCATTGCAGCTAGAAGAACTTTGAGGTCAGCAGTTCATTCCACTGCCTCTCACTGGCTTCCCTAGAGGGAAGCCTCCAGGGACTTCCCTGGAGGGACATTAGCCCTCAGGGCCACTGCAGTGTGCGGGAGTTAGGGTGGGGTGGGTGGCTACTCCCAGTCTCTGGATCTCACCCATCACTGCCGACAGCCTGGCTTGCAGAAGAGAGGAGGAGAGCGCAAAGCACCCTCTGCAGAGCGTGCAGGGGTCAACCTCAAAGACCACTTGGCGGATGGCTAGAAATGGAAAGGGAACAGAAAGAGAGAAGGAAGAAGAGATGAAAGTAGCATCTACAGTGCTGAGTGGAAGAGAACAAGCTTGCCTCTTCTCTCTGGGACCTGCAAATAGTGAAAATATCTGCTCTGTCTTCTCAGCCCGAAGTACAGTTTCTAAGACCTTTCAGTCTACTTTCTCTACACTGTGTTGCTCACAACCAGCCTGCTCTAAAGACAGCCTTTGCGATCCCATTTTATGAATTAGTACCCCGAGGCTCGGAAATGTTTAGGAGTCTCTGGGGATACATAGCTCAGGAGGAGAAAGAGGGTCATGCCCCTCAGCGGTCAGTCATAACAAAAGGCCGGGGTGCACGGTCATTCCCCCGGAGACATTTTCCCAGCTCGGAACTGTCCGGGAGTGGCCAGGGAAAGAAAGACACATGATGAGAGGTCTGTGGCAAGAAATCTGGAGGAAAAGGCCAAAGAAACCAGAGGTTAAGAGGAGAGAGGTGTGAAGGAAAGAAAACACGCCGTCTGCAGCCGCCGTCTCTACGCCATTGTGTTTCACTTAACAGACTGTGTCTTGAATCGGAAGATGGATGAGGGGATAAACAACACCCACGCAGGCTGACTAAGGCCTCAGGGACTTGGCTGCATGGAAAGGAGGCACAGAGTGACTCTCACCCGGGCCTTGCAGAGGTGAAAGGAAAGGAGAGTGCCTAGGGGACCAGCAGTCTTGGCCAAAGAGGGCAAGATGAAGGTTGGGACGGACCAGCTCCAGGGAAGGAGTGGTGGGAAGCAGAGAGAACGAGCAACAGCTGGGGCAGGTGTCTTCTCCTCATCCACCGCTGGCCCTCGGCCCCTGATGGGCCTCCCCTACGCCTCACATTCCAAATGAGTCAGTGTCATCATCGCCCCTGCTGTGTATTCACAGGGCTGGAGGAAGGGATCTGGCTGGAACATTGAAAGCCCCTTAACACATGAATCTGGCCCAAAATGCACCCAAAATCCTTCATCCTTTGCAGCTGTCCGCATCCACCGGATTCTAAGAGCTAGAATGTCTCTCATGCTCTTGCTCTCCTACTGTTCTTATGCAAAATGCTAATTAACTCCATCGGTTGTTCACTATTGACTTACATGTTCAACAAACATTATTGGGTAGCAGGCATCTTGCTAGACTGAGAAGTGTCAAGACTTGAAGGTCCCAGTCTTTGGGGAGAGCACAGCCCGGTGGGCCTACAAGGCAAGTCAACAAACAGTTTTGACTTAGTGTGGTAGATTGGATGGGAGACAAACACTGAATGGGTCTACACTGAACTTAGTTGGAGGGTGGGTGGTGGGTGGGAGCAGTCTGTGGTAGTCCAGAGCTGGCCATGTTCCTGTAAGAACAAGACTGTACCCCAAGGATCACTCGACAGTACCCAGCCTTTATCCTCATGACAGTACGACAGTACCCAGCCTTTATCCTCATGACATAAGATGGCTAATAGAGCTCCACCCATCACCTCTTCATTTTATAATGTAAGCATGAACATCAAACTCAGAGGGCCTCATCCTATTTGATAGTCCTAGTGTCTTATTTCATGCTTGTCTTTATCAGCATTTATTCATTCATTCCCCCAAATTTAGTGTTTCTTCAATGTCCTTTTCTGAATATTCTAAATGTGGAGCTTTATACTGTATTAAAGAATACAGTTGGATCCATCAACTCTCATGGTCCATTATCATTGTATAAAAGAATTTCTGTCGTATTTGAACCCAACCCACTCCCACCTCTTAACACACACAGATGCATACAGACGCAAACATTTGTTGAATTATATTCAGGGACCATGGAGACTTGACGCTCAAAGATGTCATAAAGCCATTTGCAGAGTTTTTAGCTTGTTGAAAATCCAGCTTGACCATGGGATTGGACAGTGAAGTTACTGCCAAGGGGGCTGAGTGACAGGGGAAGGGCTTGAGGTCCCCTACTTTGGCCCTGGCACTTCCCACATCTGATGACTTGACATCAGACTCGATTATGGTTATGGGCTTTGAAAAGATCTAGTCCAACTTGAGGATTTACCTACAGATTTATACTTTTTCTCCATTCTGCTACTGTGTCTCTCTGCTTGGTGAGAGTGAGCATCCAGCCTGAAAGGTTATATTGTGCAAGTGCTAAATGTGAATCCAGGCATTCAGCAACTCTGAGCCAGGCCCTTATAAAGTTGTGCGATTTGAGATAAGTCCCTTCACTGTTGAGCCTGCTTTTTATAAAAACAGAGATGGTAAGAATCTCTGCCTCCAGGTTTTATGAACATTAAATGCAAATAAGTCTGGCAGAGCCATGCAATAAAATGATAGTTTCCTTTCTTTTCCTTTAAAGGGGTTTTCTCTTCCAAAATATTTGCATCCTAGGAAATGGGGATCCTCTGATAAAAGGGGAAGTAACTCAACCACAAAATCTTGGTGCCGGCCTGGATTTAAGGAAGCCTCCATAACTAACAGCTCAAATTTCCTTCTCTCTTGGCTGACAGAGTTGGAGGCCAGAGCCTGATATTTATCTCCCTCCATCTGTTTCTCTGTGCTGACTTATTATAACGGGATGTGTCTATTCCAAAACAGTGGTTCCTTCTATACAAGTGTGCAAAATATTTCTCTTAATTTCCTTGTGCTTTGTTCTCAGGCTTCCAACTGTAAAATCAAGAAGTGCTAAAAAGACTAAAAAGTTTCTCTCTGAATTCTCTGCTGCTGTCTGGGGAGAGCAGAGCCTTGAGGCAAACTCTGGGGTGGGGATGTTATCTCCAGAGATCTCCCACACTCCCCAAGTCCCCAAACATCCCTCCAAACCCACCCCCCGCCCCGTTGGTTTGAGCCAGAGAGCATATTCACTGTTCCCTTAACACAGTCTCCTTTCCCATCTTGATGGTTCTGGTCTGTGTGTTCTGCCCCTTCTCCGAACTTCAACTGCCACCAGAGCTCTGACTCCCACCTTTATCATCTGTAGCTCCCAGTGCTCACCCCTCCCCTCCTCAAACTCAGGATGTGCTGTGCCCCGGGAATTGGGGGTGATGGCAGGTTAGGTGACGAGGTTAGTCCTGATGGACTGAGGCTTTCAGCATTACTTAGTAGGGAAGAGAACCTTATCCACAGGCAGGAGCAGTCACTGAGGAAGCTTCATTAGACATCTGAAGAAATCGAATGGGCCCAGCTATCCTCCAACCTCACTGCTTCCCAGGAAACTTTATTCCTATGGGTCTGAGTCTGTATTTAGAAACCGAACGCTATAGACTGAATTTTTCTAGGTCCACATGTTGAAACCCACCCAGTATGGTGGTTTAGGAGGTGGGACATTTGAGACGTTAATTGGGTTTAGATGAAATTATGAGGTCTTAGTTCAGATTACTATAACAAATTACTGAAGACTGGGCGGCTTACACAACAAACATCAATTTCTCACATTTTTTGGAGGGTGGGAAGTTTAAGATCAAGGGGCAGCAGATTTAGTGTCTGGTGAGAATTTACTTCCTGGTTTGTAGATGACTGTTTTTCAGTTGTATTCTTACATAGCAAAAAGCAAAGAGAAAGCGCAAATGCCTTTCTTGTGCCTCTTCTTATAAGGGCACTAATCCATTCATGAGGGCTCCATCCTTATGATTTAGTTACCTCCCAAAGGCTTCATCTCCTAATACCATGACACTGGGGGTTAGGATTTTAATGTATAAATTTTGGAAGTAGAACCCAATTATTTAGTCTACAACACAATCTGAACTAAGACACTAAAGAGGTCTAGAGGCTCAGTTAGACGTTTACATCCTTTATATATAATTTGTATCCTTTTGTTTAGGGCTTCCCAGTTGGCTCAGTGGTAAAGAATCCATTTGCAATGCAGGAAACGCAGAAGATGTGAGTTTGATCCCTGGATTGGGAAGATCATCTGGAGAAGGAAATGGCAACCCATTCCAGTATACTTGCCTGAGAAATCCCATAGACAGAGGAACCTGGCAGGCTACAGTCCATGGGGTGACAAAGCCATTCCCTTCTCCAGGGTATCTCCCAACCAAGGGGTCAAGCCTGGGAGTCCCGCATTGCAAGCAGATTCTTTACCATCTGAGCAACCAAGGAAGCCCCATATCCTTTTATATGCTTTTATTTACATGCTTTTACGGAATGCATAGCTCAGCCTAGAAGCCCAGCCATCCTGGCTGGTACAGCCTGGTCTTTACTGCACGGTCTAGAACCGAACATTTTGAGGGCTGTGCCTACAGCTAGTAAGCTCCTCATAAGTGACAGAGATGCACTTCTTTTAAAAAAATATTTTCCTTTCCATATATTTTCCACAATTACTCTTGCTCCAGGAGAAAAATAAACCATGAGCATGGTTCTATAGATATATCTGCAATTTAAACCTCAACGTAACCCAGTGGAATAAGTATCATAACTCCCATTTTAGATGAAGAAACTGAGGCTTAAAGGAAAACCTTCCTCCAGACATTCCACTAGTAAGTGGTGGATATAACTGAAATATAAACGAAATTTTCTCTACATACAAATATCCTATTACCAGTATGATCCATTTCAGATTGTGTATGCAGAATGCTGAAGTTTCTATACACATCTGAAAAGCATGACTACTCAAAAAAGTAGTTTTCACAATTATCTTTTAGTGACATGCCAGGACCACAGAGGCCTGACTGCGTATTCATATAAATATGTCTACTTAATTCCCTTTAGATCAATCAAATGACAACCACTTTTTCTTTTGACTTTCCACTACACCATGCTTATGGCATTATCATGGCATCCGTAACACTTGAATGCACTTATTTTATTACATGACATATGGAGTTAGAACATTCCACACAATAGGAGATCTCCTTGAGAGGGGGAATCATGACTTAGTCACCAATGTCAACACCATTCTCAGGTAACCCAGGCAGGGGTTGTTGCCCCAGCTTGCTTACGAGGCAACCTCGTACTTTGGAGTCACTTCCTGGAAATTTTCTATGTCCCCTTTCAGTGCCAAAGATCAGTTCATTTCCGATCCACTGGGGCAGATGGAGATGTCCTGTGTCTACATGGTCAGTCCTTGGTTCTAGATTTCTGAGAGGGTCTGGGGAGAGAGAGCTCCCCTTGGCTGGTATAGTATTTCTTTCATGGAATGACATGAGACTGTGTGGCCAGAAGCTGCTGAGATGTTGATATTGGTGCCTTAAATAGTTTGTATAGAAAATTGTTTTCCCAGAACCCAGCATATTGAGAAGGTAGCCCTGACAGACATATATGTAGCTCCCAGGTACAATGCATCTGTTCAGTAAACACTTGTTAAACCAACAAAGGAATGGATAAAATGGTCTATGACATTTAAAAATTTAAATTAAGAACATTTAGAATTTTTTTTTCCTGATTATGGAGTTGGCATTAATTTGCAGCCATTCTCCATAGACACTCCAGTGTCAGAGTCCAGTGAATTGCTCCCAGACTTAAGTTGACAACTGACAACATTGGTACCAATTGGTCCCTTTAGACAGCCATGCCCTCTCCTAGACTTAGCACAATTCTCTGGGTTCTGGACATCAATGTGCCTGTATCCTAGACACATTCAACGTCCTGTATTTCTCAGTCATGGAAAGCTCAGCATCTCTCAGCAGCTGCCTCCCCCCACACCCACCATTGTAGGGTCACTAGGGCCAGGAACTCCCAAAGAAGAGAAAAACAGCCTGGTTTATCTCAATCTTGTTGCAGAGCTAAAATGACATTTTTTTTTTATTCCTCCACTGATGTTGAAAATGAAATCTTCAAGACAAATGGCTTTTTGGGCAGTGGGAATTCCAGCCCCAAGAGAGAGGCAGAAAATGAGCTTTCTGTTGTGAGGGTTGAAGCCACCAAGACTGTGGTATCTGATTGGCTAATGTGGTCTATTTTGAGTGAGGATTGACAAGAGCCTTATGTGGAATCATCATGTGATTCTGTAGAAGATACCTCCCTTATTTCTTACTCTACTACGTGATTTCCAAAGGAATTGGGCCTGTTGTCAAAAATAACATGCTTCACATGAAATACAGATTTATTGGGACTCGGGTAAGTAATTTATGATCTTGGGTTTGTGCCTTTAATAACCTATTATCCGAGAGGGTGTCTGAAGGAGGAAGGCCTATGGCTAGGAGCCAATGAATCACACACATGACGGAGGGGGAGCCACTCATTCCTCTCACACAGACAGCGTGTCCTCACAGACGTCCTGAGCCACTGTATGCAGTACTTCAATAAGCACTGAGTGTATACATACAAGGTGTGGTCCCAGTCTCAAGGGCATATAATCCAATTGCTATGACATGAAAACATCATGAATCATTTAAACGGATATTTACTTGACACCATAAGAATTCAGTTCCTAGTAGACTGAGATTCTCAGACATTTCCAAACTTAGGGTATTTAGGGCAGGGCCCTGAATATTGGGTATGTTTATTAGGCATTTAGAATGAAGGAAGGCATTGGAGTAAACGATATGAACAAAATAATAGAAGTAGGAGAATGAAAGCACAGAAAAGAGACAAAGTAGGCAAGAAGGTGAGAAGAATTAAGAGTGGATTAGGAGTTAAGGCTGAAAAAGCAGATTTGCTGATTGTATTCTTCTTTCATATTTCCATTTAAATAACTCATTGACTACAGTAGCCCAACATCCTTCTGGATAATTATTGAGAATGTCTCAACAATATAATATATTCCACCCCAGTATGTATGCGTGTACAATATATATTTTGTGTGAGTATCTGTGTGTGGCTGGCAAGTGGTTGGTGTGTGATATGTACATGAGGGGGTATGGAGGGAAGTGCTAATATAACATTTTATATGTGTGTGTTGAGCTTGGATGTGTATATATAAACATATAAAATATATATTATATATATAAAATATATATATGTGCCTTCTAGGGTAGCACAGCCCATGATGGAGAGACCCCAGCTACCACATATGCCTCCAGACAACCTTCCTTTACTGAAAGACCATTAGTCCATCTATGATGTTGCAAATAGTTAAATTTCATCTTCTTTTATGGCCTTTTTAGCCCAGCTGGTAAAGAATCCACCTACAATGAAGGAGACCTGGGTTTGACCCCTGGTTTGGGAAGATCTCCTGGAGAAGGGAAGGGCTACCCACTCCAGTATTCTGGCCTGGAGAATTCCATGGTCTAGTCCATGGGGTCGCAAAGAGTAGGACATGACTGAGCAACTTTCACTTTATGGCTGGACCTTGACGGTATTCTGCCAAGTGAAAGAAGTCAGGTGAAGGAAGACAAACACCATATGATTTCACACATATGTGGAATATAACAAACAAACAAAATAAATGAACAAACTAAACCAAACAGAAACAGAGACACAAGAACAGAGTAGAAGAAGAAAGTGGAGGAGGGTGAAATGGATAAAGGGGATCGATCATATGGTAATTGATGGGATCCAAAGTTTTGGTGGTGAGCATGGTGTAGTGTATACAGAGGTAGCAATATAATGCTATACACATGAAACTTATAAAATATCATAAACCAATGTTACCCCAATAAAAAATAAGTTTTCAGGAAAGTATAGAAAGAATACATTCATATAGGTTTATGAACAACAGTATTTTTCTATCAAGAAGTTCACAGGATAATAAAATCTGAAGGGAATTTAAAAAAAGAAAGATCACTGGGGAAATAATCAGCTTTGTAAAGGGAAATATAATAGCTTCTTTCCACACTAAGGTATAAATTATTTTATATTTATACTAAAATCAGAGAGCCAGAGGCAGCATCTAGAGATCCAACCAAATTACTTTGCTTTAAATTTATGGAAAACATTGCTAAGACAGCAATTCAGATACTAACAATGAAAAGACTTATCAAAGCTTTGATTTTGGACCCAAAGGTAATTACAAATAGTTCCTGCTCCCAAAGAGTTTACTAACTAGTGAAGGAGTCAAAAAAAAAAAAAAAATCCTAGTGAAATACAAAAGGCAAGTAAGGGTTGAGATGAAATACAAGCTTTATCCTGTAGGAATATAGAGGAAGACACAGGCTGGAGACTTAAGGAATATGACTTGAAATTTTTAAGTTGTCTATATGTTGAGTAGGGTTTTCAAGTTAGAAAAGGGGTGGGTGAAGGAAGACGTTTCCAAGATGAAGGTGTCAAAAATGAACAAAGCCTGACCAACACTAGTTAATATCCTAAAGACAGATTTTTAAGTGGACACAGTGGTAAAGAATCCGTATGCTAATGCCTGAGGCACAAGAGATGAAGGTTTGACCCCTAGGTGGGGAAGATCCCCCAGAATAGGAACAGGTAACCCACTCCAGTATCCTTGCCTGGAAAATTCCATGGACAGAGGATCCTGGCAAACTAAAGTTCAAAGAGTCACAAAGAGTTACAAAGAGTCAGAAACAACTAAGCACGCACATGGGAGCATGCATGTACACACACACACACACACACACACACACACACACTATTGAAATAGAGAAAAGAATCCAGTGAAAACTGAACTTAGTCCCCATTTGTAAGAGGAGACTGGGCACTTTAAATGAGAATGAGGGAAGAGAGGAGGGGGTGAGCAGAGGCTCAGTGGGCTTCCCTGGTAAAGAATCTGCCTGCAGTACAAGAGACCCGGGTCTGATCCATGGATCGGGAAGATCCACTGAAGAAGGAAATAGCCAGCTGCTCCAGTATCTTTGCCTGGAGAATCCCATGGACAGAGGAGCCTGGCAGGCTATAGTCCAGGGGGGCTGCAAGAGTCAGACACGATTTAGCGACTAATTGACTAAATGAACATTGGAAAAGACCTTGATGCTGGGAGAGATTGAGGGCAAAACGAGGAGGGGGAAGTAGAGGATAACATGGTTAGATAGCATTGCAGACTCAGTTGACATGACTTTGAGCAAACTCCAGGAGATGGTGGAGGACAGAGGAGCCTGGCATGCTGCAGTCCATGGGATCACAAGGAGTCAGACACAACTTAGCAACTGAGCAACAAACTACAGAAAGCAGAATCAGGGCTTAATTGAGGAATATTCTCCTTCCTTCCTCAGGATCGGAGACCCCAGAATATTTCATCCCTAGTTAGATTTCAGAATTGTCAGTTCCATGCAGATGAGAGCCTTCATTCTGCTCCTTTTCATGTGGCAGTATTGATTATGGCAGTCCTGCTCCCTTTCCATGATGGCATGATGCCCTTTTAGTACATGTGTCTTTGGATTAAGAGAAAACGATGAACAAACCTAAGGTAGAGGCTGTCATCCATGCCCCCATGTCCCAGAGGTTGACACGCTTGTGATGATTGAATGACACCCTGGGTTTTCTACTGTGGGCGAGAGAAGGACTTTCTATGTGGAAACAAAAGTGAAGCAATCATGCATGAGTAGAAGGGCAGATGTGGTCGATATCATTAGTATTGACCAATACTTGGTCCTTTTCTCTTTCCAAGCCCACAGTGGGAGTTGTATCATCCTCCTTTCAACTGAAGAGGGCCATGTAATCAGTTCTGACCAAAGAAATATGGGCAGAAGTAGCAACTGTCCTTTCTTGGCTGAGGCAGAGAAAAAGCCCATGGAGAAGTATCCAGTCTCTCTTCTTTGCTACCACAAAGGCCAATGAAGGGCGCCTCTGTCCAGCTGGGCTCGGGGCTGGTCACAGTCCCCTCCTGTCTCAGGTTGAACAAGCCAGCTGAGCATAACAACACACCTTTGCTGTGAAAAGTGCTAAGATTTGAGGGGTTTGTTACTACTGCAAAATTTAAAGCTACTTTGACAAGTGCAATGACCATTCCATAGAATTTTTACAAAACATAATTACTCACTCAACTCAAGCTAACCCACTCTATTCCAAATGGATTAAGACCCTTTTTCTTCTAGGTCCCTCTGCCTTTCCTTTTACACTTGCCCATGGCACCACGGATGTAAGTCAGAGATTGCCACTGACTCTGAAGGACTGGCTTTGCTTTCCCACCCTCTTGGATTTAACAAATCCAATCTGCTGTGCTCATGTTAAATTGGGGAATGCCACAATCTGAATCATTAGTTTATAATTGAGAAATAGTGAACCGTATTTGCCAAAACCAAGAAAAGCGGCTGACTGAAACATAACTCTTTTGGCAGGGACAAAGCAAATATCACTGTGATCAGAGTGGACAAGAAAGAAAACAGTGTCTCCTATTTCAGGAAATTGAGGGGACATAGATGACAGCCACTGGGACCTCTGAGTACATTGGAGTGGCCCTGCTCTCAGGGCGGGTGTCTGGGACACATGGAATAAAGGTGTGGTTTTGAAAATAAAGGGAAAAACCCCAGGACAGCTCCATCATCCATCAGTTAAGCAATCACATAGTCAGTGTATCTTTATTACTTATTTTGTGTCAATACGAACAATACCAGGCTCCCCTGGCGGTTCAGTAGTACCGAATCTGTCTGCCAATGCAGGAGATGCAGGTTCCATCCCTGGGTCAGGAAGATCCCATGGAGAAGGAAATGGCAATCCACTCCAGTATTCTTGGCTGGGAAATCCCGTGGACAGAAGAGCCTGGCAAGCTATAATCCAGGGGGGCCACAAGAGTCAACACAACTTAGTTGCTAAATGAACTAATGATTAACAATATCGGCTGACCAAAAAACATAATGTAAAGTCACAAGGATTTTTTTCAAACTGAGTCAAAGGCCATTTTCAATCAGAGGACAAAATGATCTACAAAGACCTCTTTGATTATTCAAAGAACTCCAAATTTCTCCAAATAAATAAATAAGTAAATGAGACAGTTTCCTTTGAAGCTCAAAGCCCACACAATCTGGAAATTCTGAAATTTACTTCCAGCACCTAGTAATAAAAAAAAAAAATCATAGGAATTGCACTTCATGCACATTCAGTGCGTTAGCAAAGATCTGGATTGCTTGAGTCTGTTGTCAGTCACCTGGCAAAAACTTGCATGACAATGTGGTGACCTCACCAACCAAACTCATTTCCACATCCACAACCTAAAAGTAAATGGAAAAGTGGAGGCTCATTCCATCAAAGCCAATGAACTGATAGACATAGGGAGCTGTGAGGCTGTTCCCCAAAGTTTTGTACCATGTAGTGGCCCGTCCCATCTGAGACGGGGACCTCACCTGAAGAAAACAAATTGCTTAGAATGGTTGCATGTTTGTGGGATGAAGCCACTGATCTTTCTTTTTTCTGCAGACTGAACACCCACTCACAGATTGGACCTTCAATGACCCCCTGCTGGGGTCCTGCCTCTGCCCTAGGTAGTGGAGAAGGGCACCAGCTTAAAATTTATAAACAAGACATACAACTTCCAGGGGCCATTGTAAAACAATGTAGCAGTAAGGGGGATGACTGCTGGAAGAATTCCTATTTCTGTAAGGACAGTCTGTTGATTTTAGCTCCACTCTGCCAAGACTACACCTCCACTTCTTGTGCATCTTGCTGGTCACTGGGCAAGACTGCATTCCCCTCTGTACTCTGGGTATTGAAACGTCCCTTGTCATTCATTGCTCAGCACCATGACACTTCTTCCACGTCAGTTTCCTTGATCTCCTTAGTCAGAATTCTCTGACCCTTTTCCGGCATTTGTCTACCTTTCACCAGTTTTCCATATTTCCGTTTCATCCTGCTAGAGTGTAAGCTCCTTTGGAGAAGGTTCCCTGGGCTCTTTTTGTATCACGTTTGTGCCCCAGGTGCTGCCATTTGAGCTCAATTAATAAAACAAGGGTGTCATTTTTTTTTCTTTTGGAGACAAGGAGTTTGAGGTTATCTAAAGCTCTTGGGTGGATTAGATGCCAAGTCATGAGAGGTAAGACAAGAATGGTTAGGAGGGCATGACAGTCTCAAAGGCAGAGCATTTGGCTCCATCACTTTCAAGATGAAAGTGGAAATAAAAGGCAGGTGTTGGGACAGGAAAGGGAAGGTCTCAGGTCAGAGACCAGCAACTCCAGGCAAGTCAAAAGCGACAGCGACAATGGTGGTATGGAGCGTTTGGCTCTGGGACAAGGTGGGAAGGTAGTGGAGACTCAATGTTCTCAAAACTCCCCTCCCTTTTAACAGTCCTCTTATGATACCCTGACAAAACAAAGTCACTTCCCTGAGCAAGGTGCGAAGTTTCCACTCACTGACAATTGATGCAAAAATATGCTCTTGAGGTAAGGGAGCCTGTAGGTTCTGAGATGTCTGAGATGTAGGTTCAGGGGTTGCCACTCTACCCTGGCTCCTCACCCAGAGGACATTCCTGCTGCCTCTGAGGAGTCCCTGCCCCACCCCAACGGCGCCCAGGAGGAAATCTCTGCCGAGTCACGTGTGCCTGGCTTTGTCCTAGCACTCACACACCTTCCCAGCTCACCCTGAACGTGATTATTTACTACAGTAAGTTGACCACATGATACTTTAATGACTTGCTTCCATAATCCTAAAAAAATACTTAGACTACTTATAGGTTCAGGGCTAAGTTTTGCATGGTATCCATTTATTCCCCAATCAGAACTAAACAGAGTTGTCTGTGGATCGTCTCATGTAAAGAGACAGAATGACATGTGATAGATACAGATACAAATAGATATATCATGAAGTGAAAGTGTTATCACTCAGTCGTGTCTGACTCTTTGCAACCCAACGGACTGCAGTACGCCAGACTCCTCTGTCCATGAAATTCTCCAGGCAAGAATACTAGAGTGGGTTGCCGTTCCCTTCTCCAGGAGATCTTCCTAACCCAGGGATCAAACCCATGTCTCCTGCATTTCTGGCAGATTCTTTCCTGTCTGAGCCAACAGGGGAGCCCAAGATATACCATACACATCAAGAAACTGGCTCTACTGACCACACTCTCCCCAGACCACCCATTCCTCTGCTCTGGGCTGTCTTCTAGCATCAGTCGGGGAAATGTGTCCTCCAGGCCTCCTGTCCAATTATTACTCCTTGGGATGAGCAGAACCTAATTAACCCACAGATTAGTATCATATTTCCCACGTAGAAAACACACTAACACCAACAAAGTTACAAATACGGTGCCAGCTTACCCTCCCCATGAGACCTCTGATATACTGATCACGTTGTAGAAAGATTTTGTTTGGAACCAGGCGGTGTCCTGGAAATGATCACCAGCAGCAGAATTCCTTGCTGACTCTAGTTCACCTTCACTAAGTAAGTGTTGAACAAATATTTAAAGAATATTGGCTTAATGGGGAGCCAAATTGGTGGTCTGTGGAGAGAACCTGTGGATCTCAGTCTGGCCGTGGAGAGAGGCTCCTTTCATTGAAACAAAGGAAAAGGCCATGGGTCACCGGCTGCCTCAGATGCCCTGCTCTCTACCTTCCATATGATTATTGCTCTTTGCCTCTTGTCACTCCCTCTAAATATCTCTAAGTCCCTTTCCCCCACTATCTTTCCTTCCGCCACTCCTTTCCAGCTGGTGAGTTCTGACTTGGAAGGAGAAGATGGATCCCAGTCTTCTGGAGAAGAAGGATGCCACTCCCAGGTACCCTGACTTGTCATTCGGATGCACAGAAAATCTGGTGAAACAAACATGCAGTGAGTCCAAGTCCTTTCATATTCCTAGCTTAGTTACAGAATAGTAACTGAATGCTGATGATGTGCAAGGAACTATTAGGACCTGAGAATTATATCCTTATTCCTGAGTCTAAACTCTAATTTTCTTACTTTTTTTGCAGCTTCATTCAAAAAACACTGATGGATGCCTGTTCTATGATGGGCACTTGGCTGAATTTCCTACTAATCCAGATTTCATTCCATTTCCAAGGCAGGAGCAGTCGCAGTTTATAGAACAGGCTTATTGAATCTACTTATTAGAAACTGAATCTGTTAATGAAAATGATTTCAAGTATCAGTGACAGAACCCAATTCAATGTCAACTTAATTTTCAGTTGCAATTTAATTTTCAACTGAAGTCAGGGAAAAAAACCAAAAAGACAGGGAATGGAATAGATTTCTGGAGTAGATTTCAGACCTAAAAGAAAAGTGGCAGGAAGAGGGCAGTTCTGAGGGTCCCCTGCTTGGGAACCCTGTACCCTGAGACTCTTCCTTCTGATTCTTTCTGAACATTGGCTTCCTCCTCTTTCCTTTGGTAGCGTGCATGGTTATCAGATGTTAAGTTCACGCCCTTGACTCATTTCTAATAGGAAGGAGAGGAACTGACTCTCTCAGTGTCAGGGTGACATATCCCCATGGAGGACTCTGACTGGACTGATTTGGCCACCAGCCCATCTGAATCACTGTGACCACGGAGATGAACACAGTGATTGGACATAACTTGTGTGGCCACCCATGGCAGCAGAACAAGGAGGCAGGCTGCCTCCTTGACAGTCCACCATACCCCATGTTTGGGGTTGAAGAAGAGTGGCTCTACAATAAAGTGGTTGGGTTTCTGTGGGGACTGCATTTCTATAAGAAGAGGGAAATGTACAGTGTAAGCCAAAATAACATGAGTCCACACCCTGACTGTATTAATTCAGGTCCTCTGAGAATCAAAAGCCAAGATAGGAACTGGTATGCAAGAGATTTCTGGGAGAAAACTCCAGTGAAGAAAAAGAGGAGAAGGAACAGCAGCAGGCAGGAGCTTCTGCAGAGTGTGATGCTGTTCTGATACTTTTGAAAGAAGAGAGAAGATGAAGGAGGGTTGCGTAGGAAGAACTTCAGACTCCAGTGCAGCTGGGTGTGCTGGCCAGTGAGGGGAGCCCCACGGCACCTTCTGCCCATAGGAGAGGAGTCCTGTGTTGGGCAGGAAGACCCTAATATGTACAGGTGTTTTCTGTGACTATCCCTGGAAGAGTGTGGCGTTGGCAAGAAGGCTGTGGTGGAACCTGAGTGTGCATCTGAGTGTGCAGCCCCCACTGGAAGCTTCCTTTTTGAGGGAATCTGAGTATGGGCTTCCATGGTAGCCTCCGTGATGCCCAGAGAAGTCCTGGCCCCTGCTCAAGGTGGATGACATGGTTTGTGCAGTGATGAGACCAGAGGTCAACATTCTTCCCTCCATATCTCTTAAACTTCCCTTTGTACCAACCTTCTCCAAAGAAGATGCTCTTGTTGCCATGGTGTCTACTTATCTGGCCATACTACTGATTTGCCTTTAGACAGCCAATTACTATCCTGGGAAGACTCTTCTTCCCCAGACTCAAACCCACTCAGGAAGCTAGTAGGGGTCCAGTCTTTAATACTCTGAGTTTCCTTGGTGGTCTAGTCTTTAATACTCTAACCTTCCATTGAAAGGGGTATGGGTTCAATCTCTGACTGGGGAACTAAGATCCTACACGCCACCTGTGCTTAGTAGCTCAGTAATATCTGACTCTGTGCAATCCTATGGACTCTAGCCCACCAGGCTCTTCTGTCAATGGAATTCTCCAGGCAAAAATGTTGGAATGGGCTGTCATGTCCTCCTCCAGGGGATCTTCCTGACCCGGGGATCGAACCCATATCTCTTTATGTCTCCTGCATTGGCATGCCACGTGGAGTGGCCAATTTTATTTTATTTTATTAAAGAAGCCAGAAGAGAAACTGCTTCAGCCAAAGCAATAGGAATCATGCTAAGTCTCCCTCAGCTGGAAGGCGACAGACATGTGAGCATGTTAAAAATGCACCATTCTTTAGCCTGATATTACCATAAATCTTGACATTTTGTCCAGCTAGAACAGACTGTCCAGAACCATAAAACAGTGACACAAACAACTTAATACTGTTCTGCTTAAAGCCCCATAGGCATATTCTTCCTAAGCACAAAATCTTCCATCCAGCTTGTCTCCACCATAGCATTAGATTTATAAACTTCATAATACCAACTGGTTAGACAGCAGGAAATACATCAAGAAAGACACAACCACCTGCAGAGATGAAAATTCTGGGATTTGTTCCTCCACTGAAGCCGGAGCTGAATTCATGTCCAGTGGTGTGGCAGAGGCATGGCCCTGCCCTGCCCATCAGCAGGGGTGGAAATCACATCAAGCAAGTGCATGTGTTGACAGGAAGAAATATCATCCTTTGTTTTATTTGTTGGAATCCAAAGCATGAGAAGAAATGCCTTTGTGGTGTCTAGCCAATTCTCATCTCTAAATATACCTGAGGCCTGTAGTTGGTCAAGTACATAAATCATAGAATACTGAAGTAGTCACTGATCCTAAAATCAAGCAGTTTGTCGTTTTCCAACCGTGAGCTTGTGGTGCTTTGAGAGAATTTGTTGCCTTATGACCAGGGTTGAGGATGGAAAAAGTCATCATGATAAAGGAAACAAAAGAAAAGTGATGCTAGTCTACATGCAAACACACAGCTATACTTTACTTATTAAGTGGATATATCCATTTATCCAGAAAATGAATCCTTCCAAACATTTAGATATAGTTATCATAAAAGTCAATCAAGAGAATGGATGCATTTATGGGACACGTATGTGCATGTGTGTGTGTGTGTGTGTGTGTGTGTATGTGTCAGGCACTCAGTCGTGTCCGACTCTTTGAAATGCCACAGACTGTAGCCAGGAGTTCTCTAGGTAAGAATTCTGGAGTGGGCTGCCATTTCCTTCTCTAGAGGATCTTCCAGACCCAGGAATTGAACCCAGGTCTCTGGAGTTGCAGGCAGATGTTTTACCATCTAAGCCACCGTGGAAGACCCCTATGGGATACACGGACCCATCTATTTAGTATTAATTAATACAAGCAGTCTTGCATTATCTTGATTCCAAGTTCAGAGTCAATTATAAAATGAAATATAGAGGGGAAATTTCAGGGTAAGAAGTAACACAGAGTGCTGGTTGACTGACTAGCAATGAAGCTGAAGGACAAAGCAAAGTTCAAAGCAGACACAAGAGTTAGTATTTTTGTTTTCTTTAGCTAAACACCCAGAAGCAAAATTGCTGGTAGTCCTATTTAATTTTTTTGGAGAATCTCTGTACTGTTTTCCATAGTTGCTGTGTCAATTTACATTCCCACCAACAAAAAAGCAGTCTTATTTTCTCATATTTTTATGAGTACCAAGTAAAGCATAGGTTACTATATAAAAGTGAAAAGGAATTAATCCATATAGATACCAAAAATACAAGTAAGTTCATGTGCTCTCTATGTTTACTCTTCTTAGGATAATTGCCCTAAACATTAGTTAGTCTACACACACACACACACACACACACACACACACACACACACACAAAGTAATTTGGTATCAACAGCAAGTCAGACTGCCTGTGGAAAATATCCGCTAGATTATGAGCTTCCGGAGGAATGGAACTCAGTCTTAAACGTCCATGAACCTCTGGTTTCTGTCTCAGTGAATGACACAGAGAATGGACTCAGCAAATGTTTGTCAAAGAGAATTTAAGCCTACTAGTTTAGAAATTATTTCAAAATATCTTAGATAGTTATATATCTGAAATAATTGGCACAAGTTTTTTAAACTGAAGAGAGTTTGTTGAATACAACATATCCTTTTGGTACTACCGTAACCTTGGGAAATTACTTAAACTCTCTGTAGCTCACCTAACTCATTGGTAAAATAAGGATAATAATATTTTCTCCTTAGAATTATGACAATTAGCTCATAACAAGGATTTAGAGAATAATGCTTGGCACATAGTATGTGCTCTGTAAACATCAGCTATATAGTTACTACTAGAAATTTCAGTATTCATAGTAGTAATTTTGTCACTATTAGAAGTGCCAAAGAGTATTGAAATGCTCAGAAATTAATATTCTACAATACGTTCTACGTTAAATATTATTAAGACCTTGTGTTTGTTTTTCATTAAAGTATAATTGATATACATCATATTACTTTCAGGTATATATATGTGTGGTGTGTATATATAAATATATATATATATATACACCATATTTTCTTATCCAACCCCCTCCCCTCTGGCAGCAACCAGTTTCTTCTTTGTGTCTATCTTACTGTTTTATTTGTTTTGTTTTTTTAGATTCTACATATAAGTGAAATCACACAGTAATTGTTTACTCTAACTTATTTCCCTTTAGGGACTATTATTCAGCCACAAAATGAATTTTGTCAGTTTTGATAACCTGAGTGAGCCTAGAAGAGATTCAAAGTAGGTAAAAAAGATGAATAGTTACAAACTTCTGGGTAAAACATAAATGTCATGGGGATAAAATGTACAGTATAGGGAATACGGTCAATAAAATAATAATATTTTGTGTGCTGAGAGATGGTGTCTAGACTTATCACAGTGACCACTTCCAAATGAGTGTAAATATCAAGTAACTGTGATGGATACCTGAAACTAATATGATATATATCAATTATACTTTAATAAAAAAAACAAACACAAGATCTTAATAAGCAATAAGATCTAGAACTTATTGCAGAACATTAATTACTGATCATTTCAATCCTCTTTGGCTCTTCTAATAGTGGCAAAATTACTACTATGAGTACTGCAATTTCTAGTAATAATCATATAGCTGGTGTTTACAGAGCACATACTATGTGCCAAGCATTATTCTTTACATCTTTGTTATGAGCTAGTCATAATTCTAAGGAAAAGATATTTTTATCCTTATTTTACCAATGACATAAGTGAACCACAGAGAATTCAAGTAACTTTCCCAAGGATACAGTATTACCGAAAGGCTATGTTACAATCAACTAATTCTACTTCAGTTTAAAAACTTGTGCCAATTATTTCAGACATATAACTATCCAAGATATTTTGAAATAATTTATAAACTAGCAGGCTTTAGTTTTCTTTGACAAACATTTGCTGAGGCCATGCTCTGTGTCATTCCCTGAGACAGGAACCAGAGGTTCATGGATGTTTAAGACTGAGTTCCATTCCTCTTGAAGCTCATAATCTAGTGAACATTTTCCATGAGCAATCTGACTTGCTGATAATACCAAATTACTCTGTGTGTGTGTGTGTGTGTGTGTGTGTGTGTGTATGTACACTAACTAATGTTTAGGGCAATTTTCCTAAGGAAGGATAAACATGGGAAACACATGTATTTATTTGTATTTTTGTATATATATATATAGGTTAGTTCCATTTCACTTTTATATAGTAACATATGCTTTATATGGTGCTCGTAAAAGTATGAGAAAACAAGACTGTTTCAGGGAAGAAATGGAATAGAAAGACTCTTGAAGAAGTTTCCCCAAACTCACCACTGAAAAGGCAGATGGAGAGAAAGGAAAGGCTGATACTTGTTACATGTTTGGCTAAACTAGAGTGTGTGTGGTCTGGCCTCGAGCATGCAGTGTCCCGCTGGTGTGGGTTTTTGCCACAGAGTAAAGGGCAGGGAAAAAGTAAGAAGCCACTTGAGCTAAAAGAAAGGAAGGAGGGAGCTATTTCCTCACTTTGGACATAAACTTGGCTGCAGAAAGGCCAGGTATGCATGCACAGTCTATACTTTTGGCAAGAACGGAGCATTCTACCCCAACACAAGAGTATCTTAAAGGTCTGGAACAGGGGTTTCTACCTGAATCCATGGTTCTCCCCAAGGTTTCCTTGCGTTCTAGAACTTGGTTGAGAAAAAGTCTCACTTTTTATTCCCAATAACTTCAACTGAATTATAGCATGTCTTTGCATTATGAATGTAGACAATAAACCACAGGAGTATTAGCAATATTTGTGACTTTTCACCAGTAGAAATAGGATACTGCCCAATTGCATGACAGTTATTACAGACATTTCAGAATTCTTTTAAACTTAATGGTTGTTATTGTCCTAAATGTAGATCACACATGATCACATTCTTCCCGTGTAATGTTGCCAGATGACTCTCACGCAACCCACAGCCAGGCATCATCAGCCACCAACTACTGGTTACCCAGACATCTGCAATACATTCTGTCTCTATGATGGTTTGTTGATCAATACGTGGAAAGGGATGAGTCATTTTCATGATGTGTTACTGAATGGTTTCTGATATAAATGGTATCAAAGATGGTATCATAGCCAAATATGAGCTCATTGATCACAAACCTAAAATCGTGAAACACTGGAGTGTAACTCAAAAATCCATGGAGATTTCTGGTATTCCTTGATAGACTATGCTGGCCTTGTAATACCATTGATGGCAGGCTTTACTCTAAATACCTCAATATATCTTTGTGAATTGGGATTTTTATACTTGTAACCATCGAAACAAAAAATCAACATTGACTAAACATCCAACATGACACATGTGTTGCCTTGACAAAACCACCCCATAGTTCAATATCTTTATTTGAGGAAAGAAACAGTGGTCTTGAACTGGACTTCATACTAATAAGCTTATAAAAAGTAAAATTCACTTCTAACTTGCTTATGTTCTAAATGTATTATTTTGCTATTGAATATGTTAATGTCAATACCATATATTTTAATTTTTAAAGATTATTGTAGCTATTTAAATTAAGTTATTTTGTGGTCTTTTGCTTTTATATATGGCTTATTTTAAACATTTAATTTTTTTCTTCTAAAAGTTATTCATAGGATTCAACAGGCTGCCAAAGGTATCTGTGGTATAAGAAAAGTTTAATAACCCCTGGACTAAGCATTATTACAGTGACTAGGAAGCCAGGAGACAGAGTAGTCAGATATGCTTGAGATATACCATGGAAATGACTGATTTACCATCACCTTTCACCTGACTATGTTAGTGAAACGTCAGCTGCTATAACAAATAGCCCCCAGATTTCAATGGCTTGGAACAATATAAGTTTGTTTCTTGGATGGGACAGTACTGGAAAGAGTAAAAAAGTCAGCATAGAAAACCTTTGCCTGTGCAGTATGTTAATGATTTAGGATGACAGAGCCCCTGCCATTTTAGCACATGACTTGACAATCTTCCATGATACTGATTCAGCCAACTGGAAGAGGAAAAGAGCATGGAGAAGTACCAGTGGAAGGTTTTCATGGTCCTTCCACTTGACGGCTAGAACTCAGATGTATGAACTGTGAAACAGTAGAGGAAGTAGGTCTGGTAAACATCTAGCCAGGCTTTCCCCTTGGTCCTGCTGGGAGAAATACAGGTTACAGACACATGTTAGTACACATACTGTTGTAAAGACAGTGCCACCTTGCATTTGTTTATCCACAAATTATAGACAAAATGGTGCTAGACTGCTTGGAGAGCTTTTAGGAAGTTACAAATCCTTGATCTACTGAATAAGAAGTTCTCAGGATGATATTTAGGACTCTAATGGAAATAATAGGGTAAATTAGATAATACCTTTATTAAGGAATAATAGTGCTATAGGGAAGAAGGAGGAAGAGCCAAAGCAAGAACCTAACAGAAAGAATGAATAAAGAACTGGTGGTTACAGGAATGAAGGATGGAGTTCCAAGCAGGAGGCAGCAGCCAAAGGCATTGAGTGCCTTTAGGGTGCACACAAGATGTTAAAGACGACGTGCATAGATCTGTGACTTTGGTAAGCTCATTAGTCCAGGCCGAGATCTATATCTCATCCTTTCTCAAAGAAGCCTGATATAGCCAAAACTTTAGGGCAGAAACTCTGACAGTGCTGCAGGTTTTTTTGTTTTGTTTTTCCTTTTAGTTCAAAATATGGGGTATTATGACCACTGACTAACACATCAGTAATGAGGAGATACTGGTTTTGAGAGAACATGGTGGTTTTGGTTTTGGAAACACTGCGCTTTAGGCATCTCTGAGACAAGGTGCAACTCTGTAGAAAGGATAAGAACTCAGAAGAAAGACTGAGTTTACAGGCTACATACCAGGTTTATATCCTCCTACGTGTGGTGGGCTATGAGAATGAACAAGATTGTCCATCTAAAATGTGTGATTGGAGAAAAGAGAAAGAGTCCTCTGTGTGATTCAGATAAGAACTGTTTTTCATTTAAAGTGAAAGTACAGACTAGAGCTTAGACAACTTGACAAAAAATGGGAAGGTTATTAAAGTAGGCCAAGACTTTTGAAATCTCTGTTTTAGATGTTGCGGCTATTGTACAATTCCTTTTTTTTTTTTTCCTGTCCTTTGTATTTCAAAGAATCCACTAGAGAAGCAATGGGAAAAGTTGGCCTGGGTATTATTCCTCTCCCACTAATGTGTAATTCAGTTCCCTTTTGACTTCCATTTCCTGGTAAAAAGCATCAGTTCCACTGCAGGCAGTCCCTGCAGTGTTATTACTTCTCTTCTTGGATCTTTTATCTCTAGATAAGAGACAGCATACCCCTTAGATAGCAGTCCTGCCTTCAGTCTCCCTGTGGACATCTTCCTTTCCACCAGCCCTGAAATGGACACTTCATGGAGGAGGAGAGAGTCTTGCACAATCACAATCAAACGTATGACTTATTTTTAAACTAACAAACAATTCTTCTGACTCCCTCAGGAGACAAATTCTAATATTTCCAAAGGAAAGTAGAGTCAGCGCCATGGGCTGGCTCCCTGGGATGTACTGTAAATAGCCTCCAGACCAGGAGTAAAGAATGCAGCTTGGTTGGAAGAAAGGAAGACAAGGCCCAGAGAAATGACCACGCTGGCTTGTTGTTTTTCCAAACATGTTCATATTGGCACAGCTCAGCCTGATGTCCACAGAACACACTTATCGCCTCACACAGCCAGGCTCCGTCATGTGGAATCAGCTGACATCTGGGAGCTGTTTCATATTTCTCTCCTTTATCTGCCCTCACTCGAGCACTTGGAAACATCAGTTACTCAACCACGCATGAAGAGAGAAAGCCGTGATAATTAGGTCACCTTCTATACGGCACCACACATCGTAAAGCTCTATTGAAATAAAGAGTGACATCATTCATTCACTCACTAGCAAATGTATTTCCCAGGTTGCTCTTTAACTTCATTAAGGAGAAGGATTTAAACAGAATAGAGCTGTGAAAATGTTCAAGTTATGAAATCTTGGGAGAAGTCATAGGACAACAGGTTATGGAGTTTTTCATCTCTTTCTTATGCCATGTTAGGGACTGGGAGGGGAGTAGTTTGTAATCATACATAGGAGGAGGGGTCCATGCAAAGAGGGAAGAGTCTTCAAGCCAAGCAAGAATGCTGGAGTGGGCAGCCTTCCCCTTCTCCAGGGGATCGTCTTGACTCAGGGATCGAACCTAGGTCTCCTGTATTGCAGGCAGATCCTTTACCATCTGAGCCACCAGGGAAGCCCCAGTTATTAATCATTTTCTAATCCGCATGCATAGAAGGAGGGCTTGGTGCATAGACGGGTGAGTCTTCCTGTTAGCAAGGAAGAAAACGGAAGCAGTATCCTAAGATTCTTCTCACCTGATTCAAGAGTCAACCATGATGGTGAAGAATGGCCCCTATTGCAGTCAACATAGGTTCTTCTATCATCTCGCTGGTCTCCCAAGGAAGCCACTTCCTGGTAAGGAAATGAGTTGGTTCAAGGATTTGAACCTTAAGAATTAGGCTGAAAAACTCTATTCCATTAGCAAATATCCTAAGTCAAGCTTACGTTTCCTTCTGTGCCTGACGATGATAACCACAGAACCACCCCAATGGCTATTGTTTTACTCACACATAGAAAGTCACATACAGAATTTTCTCCAAGAGTTATTTAAAATTTCTCCAATTCTTTTAAAATTCTTTACCAAACTCTATCCCAGTAAGTTTCAAGGAATAATTTAGACCACTTTTTCACCAAGACTGAAGCCATCGAGGTTGAGTTTCTTTTGACTCTTTCTATATATAGCAGACACTTGTGTGGCTTCTCAAGCATCACTTCACCTTTAAAGGAAGCACTGCTCCTCCTTCAGGCCATAGCAAGACCTTCCAGTAATCCTCAGACCATCACCTCCACCTTCAAAGGGCCTTGCCCCAATGACTATTCTCTCTCCTTTCTTCCATTCTCTCCCCCCTGTATTAATCATGGTTTTAAATTTTACGATGTTTTGACAGCCCCTCCCAGGGTTGGCTAATTCCTAGAGATAATAAGCAACTTTCCTGCAAACACATTTTTCACAGGCAAACCAACCAATTCCGTGCCCATACACCCAGCTACCTCCTTCATTTCACTTTCACACACCAAGCAAATATTCCCTCTGCCCTAAATCAACACAGGGCCAGGTACCAGATAACCACTGCTATATCCCACAGCCCACCAACACTATCCCTACAGCGAATCCTAAACTGTTTCCCCTGGCCTGCTTTAGCCACAGAAAACCCAGTAAATGCTCTGGGCTATGCTTTCTCCTCACTGCCTCAGGAACAAGCCTGGTGCTTCCTCATGTTGCCTGGCACTGTGTGGTGTGACCTCTTGTCTTGAAAATTGTAAAAGCTTTTTTTCCCCCAATGACTTGACCCTTCGGCGGCATCACTCAGTCCCTTCTATGAAATAAAATTCCACACCTTCATTTGAATACAACTCTCTCTTACTCCCATTTTTCTCTTCTCTCTCCCTCTTTGGTTACTTCTCTCAATTTATTTTACGTATTTCACTTGGAAATGTGATTGTTTTGGCAAAAATGTTTTTAAAAGTTTAAAAACTGAAGCAATACAGAACAATGCATGGGAAATCTTATGATCCAGAGAAAAATGAATATCTCTAATGAATATCTTGCTAGACATATCTTGTACAAATAAGTATACATATATGTAATATTTTGAATAAATGGGATAGTACCACACTTCTTTCAATAATATGCTAATAGTTTTACATTTCAATAAATAAGGGTCTATGTTATCAATTTTAGTAACAAAAAAATTTTAGGTATATCACAATTTACCTAACCTATTATATATTTCACTGCTTCTATTTTTTGCTGATTTAAACAATAATTAAGTAAACTTCTATATTCACTTAGATTTTTACATTCACAAATCTATCTTAGTGTAAATTCCCAGAAGTGGGTTTGGTAGGTCAAAGGATATGTCACTTTTACATTCCAAATCAAACATCAGAAAATATGTCATTATTTACATTTCATTCCCACTCCAGTAGTATATGAGAGCAATAATTTTCCAACTCTTCTTAAAAGAATATTTTCAATTTTTTAACTGAATTGCCAATCTAGCAGTAGGTGAAAAAAAGACCTTATTTTATTTGAGTATCTTTAATTAGGATTAATTAGTTTTCTTTTATATAAAGTGTATATTGATTTGTATTTCTTTTTTATAAATTACATTCTTCACCTATTTTTCTAATGGCTACTCATTTATATTCTTAATTATTCTGTAAAGCTCTTTATGTATTTAAAAATCAAATCAGTGTCAGTTACATAATTGATAAACCAGTTTCCCTGTTTGCTATTTTTCTTCTAATCTTACTATTACATTTTGTCATGTAGAAGTTGTAACTTCTAAGGCAGCCAATTTTATTGATAGTTTCCTTTTTAGTTTCTAGCTTCACTGGAGTTCTTAGAATTTCTCAGCCACTACATCATAAAATGTCCTCAGTGGTTTCCAGTTTCCCGTCACATCTTTGATCCTCCTGGAGTTTGTTTTGAGCTACAGAGTGAGTGGTGACCTCCTTTCCCATCCTCTTTCCCTTTATTTTCTACCTGCAGAGGCGTTCCTGTTCAGAAGCCCAAAGTTCATCTGAGACCTTTCCCTTCTCTTTGTCCCACACATCCAGGTAGTAACTTAAATATCCCTCATGAACTTTGGAGGGTTTTACAAACTTTATGAAATGTTTCTACACATATGACCTCATCTGAGCTTCTTCACAGCTGGGAAGGAATTAGGTGAGCCCTCCTTCCCGTGATGCCTTTATTAACAAGTGTTCAGGTACATGCCGGGGAGGAAGAAGAGGAAGCCTGAGAAGTTGTGATTTACTCCAGGAGGTTCCAAGAGTGAGAAAAAAATGAAGTTCATCCTGAAGCCCATCTCATCCCTTTTATAACAACACATCAATTCTGAAACCTTATCAATACAGCTGTTGTAAATCTGCCCTATATATCCTGTTTTCCGTTCCAAATACTCCAGCAGACGTTTTTATTATCTCTTACCTGCATCTTTTCAGACACCCCACACCCCACACCCCATCAATATACACAAGGTTTTAGATAAATCTTCCTTGGGTTCTGTTTGCCTGCTCAGAAATCCTTCAACCTACTGAGTAGGTCTTTGCCAGGCACATAAAGACCTTCAAGATACGGCCTCAGCTGGTCTTTCACATTGTCTGCATTTATTCTTCTCCGTGGACTGTGGGTTTCAGGAACATGAAGGATTTCCCAGTCCTCGAACCTGCCTCATACTGCCCTATATCCACGCCTTCCTCAGAGAATATCCATTATCTCTCCTGTCTCCATGTTTTCCCAGGTGACTCAGTGATAAAGAATCCACCTGCCAAGCAGGAGATGTGGTTCAATCCCTGGGTCAGGGGTATCCTCTGGAGAAGGAAATGGCAACCCACCCCAGTATTCTTGCCCGGGAAATCCCATGGACAGTGGAGCCTGGCTGGCTACAGTCCATAAGATCATGAAGAGTCGGACATGATTTAGCGACTAAACAACTCCTTTCCCTCCTTGATTAGGACCCAGCCTAAATCCCACAGTCTTCATGAAACTCTTCCTGGAGCCTTCCAGTAGACATTTTCTCTTTTCCTCCTTTAACTTCCCACAATCCTTTATCAGGGTCTCTCTCATGACTCACAGTTTTCTACTTTATAGCCTGTGCCAGTGTCTTAATTTTCTTATCAGACTGTCAACTTCTTGAGTTAATAGATTGCCTCTTCTTTAAATTTTATCACCCCTCTCCCAACGCTTAGAAAAATGACTAGCACAGGTAAATATTTGAAAAATAAAACATTTAGTGACTGAATGTACAAATGTAAGAATGATGGAATGCAGGGATAAAGTGAGTGGGTGACTTTGGATTATTTTGGGAAGCCTCTATATTGGGAAAGGTTTTCTCCTTTTATCTCTTTTGCCTGCCCCAATGCCCACCAACACACACTCTTGGTAACTTAAGTCTGAAATCCCACCAGTACAGGACCGTGATTTCCATTTATTACTTTGATCTGTGCAAAATGTTGATGTCCTAAAAATCAGAAGCCCACATTTCTCAGAAAAATGCTTCATCATCTATGGCAAGGGTCCCCTACCTCAGGGATCTAATGTCTGATGATCTGAGTGAGAACTGATGTAATAATAATGAAATAAATTACACAATAAATGTAATGCATTTGAATCATCCCAAAACCAACCCCTCCACCCCATTTCATGGAAAAATTGTCTTCCACGAAACTGGTCCCTAATGCCAAAAAGGTGGTGGTCTGTGATGAATGAAAGATTTGAGAAGGGAAATTTCCCCAAAGCCTAGACCATATTCCATATGGTTACATATGGGATAGAATACCATGCTTCATAATGGCCACAGAAGTGAAGCAGAGGAAAAATTGGGCCAACTTGCAGGAATTGGCCATTAATACAAGAGTTCATCTTCTTTCCAGCCCTGTGGCTTGGTTTACAGCCCTCAGGGTTCCACATGGGAAGCTTTTCTTCCTTATGTCTCATCCCTCACCTGTGACAGCCCAGCTGCCCTCTGGGGAGCTAAGGTTTAGGGTCTGCGAGGCTGCCCTTGAAACAGCACAGCCTGTCACACCCCTACCACCCCTCTGGCCCAGGGAAGTCCTTGTTCCCAACAGGGACGTCATGTCTCAGAGAAGAGAGGAACAGCCATGGGACACGTGGAAAGGATGGTATGTTCGAAAAGAAAACTGGCCAACAACACCCTCTCACCCCAAAGGCAAGGCATCACTTTAGAGAGGGCTGAGTGCCAATTTGTTAGAATTGAATAAATCAGATTTCTAATGTTTAGTAACAGATGTTCTGGCTCCAAGTCATGAAATCATTTAATATCGCTATATGCTCCGGTAATAAAAAAAAAAAAAAAAGTCATCTGGCTCCACTTGGCCCAGGTTACATATCTCCCTCAAAGGGTCAAAATGATTTGATGCAACTCTTGGATCAAAAGGCCTAATGCTTTCTGTGTGTTACAGGCTGTGGACGGGGTTCGCTCAGAAAACAGGACAGATGCTGGCATCATATATCCAATGGCCTGAGGTGTGCCCTTGATACCCCCCAAAACTTGCTCTAATTCTGGGCCTTGAAGAATCTGAATGCTCTCCAGAAGGCTCACTTTTTCCACCCTCCACATATCTCACACCTGGCAGTGTGAACATCCCAGGAAGGTAAAAATAGGTTGACCAGCTATCCTGGATGTGACTGGCAAGATACCAGAGCTTTATCTCTACAGCCCTGAAGGGGAGCAAATAACTAGGAACGATTTGGCCTTCTCAGCACAGGCTCTGCAGATGGGTTTGGACTCATCTCCTGAGATGGGGAGCAAGAGAGAAATGTGCTTGATGAAGCCTGATAATAAATCAGGCTTCAACATGGATAAATGGTGAAATTGCCAAGATGACTCAAATATTGAAATAACCAAGTTAATCAAAAAGATCTAAAGAAAACTGTGATAAATAACAATACGGTGATCCCATACCTTCGGAGAAAATCTAAGGGAAAAATCAAACAAAGACAAGCCCAGGGGTCAAAGATGGAGATGGCCTCATCGGAGCGCCATTCCAGAAACAAATTGAAGGGAGATAAAGGGGGATCCAAGGGCTGTAAAAAAGGAACCGTTGCTGCAACTTCTCAAAGAGAGTGATAATTCCTTCCTAGGAAGCTTGATGTCAATACTTAGTAAAATAAATGACAAATGTTGAGCAGCAACATAAACACCACGTAGGATCACGAATTGTAGAGGAAGACATGACATGGACTCGGAGGATTCTAGAGGCCATGGTGCCAAGGGAATCTTACAGTTAAATTAACACACACACACACACACACACACACACACACATGTTCCAGCAGCACGTAGGAAAAAGGCAGACAGCAGCCTGGGAGATGCTTCTGAGGCCCCCTTCCTGCTAGCCCAGTGGTGGCCCCATGATACCTCTCCTGAGAAAGCCCCCTTCCCTGATCCTTGCCCACAAATGAAATCTCACATTCAGGTCCCCACTGCATTCCTGCATGGAGATGCCCAACCCTACATCCACTGTGTTAGATTCTCTGGACATAGACACCTCAAACGTTGTCTGGACTTTTAAACAGCTGACAATCTATCTGGGGAACTGAGATGCAAATAAATGAGCATACACACTGAGGTAGAATTGTGCCCAAAGGCGTGGTGAGGACCCAGAGGGGAAGTGAACATTGGGCACAGGGTCTAGATTTGCACAAAGATGCCTTGTTACCCCAGAGCTATGTTGTTGGTGGTGGTGTTCAGTCGCGAAGCTGTCTCTGACTCTTTTGTGAACCCGTGGACTGTAGCCCATCTGCTTCTCTGTCCATGGGATTCTCCAGGCAAGAATATTGGAGTGGGTTTGCCAGTTTCTTCTCCAGGAGATCTTTCTGACCCAGGGATCAAATCCATGTCTTCTGCATTCAGTTCAGTTCAGTTCAGTAGCTCAGTCATGTCTGACTCTTTGAGACCCCATGAATCTCAGCACGCCAGGCCTCCCTGTCCATCACCAACTCCTAGAGTTTACTCAAACTCATGTCCGAGTCAGTGATGCCATCCAGCCATCTCATCCTCTGTCGCCCCCTTCTCCTCCTGCCCCCAATCCCTCCCAGCATCAGGGTCTTTTCCAATGAGTCAACTCTTCTCATGGGGTGGCCAAAGTATTGGAGTTTCAGCTTCAACATCAGTCCTTCCAATGAACACCCAGGACTGATCTCTTTTAGGATGGACTGGTTGGATCTCCTTACAGTCCAAGGGACTCTCAAGAGTCTTCTCCAACACCACAGTTCAAAAGCATCACTTTTTTGGCACTTAGCTTTATTCACAGTCCAACTCTCACATCCATACATGACCACTGGAAAGACTATAGCCTTGAATAGACAGATCTTTGTTGGCAAAATAATGTCTCTGCTTTTTAATATGCTATCTAGGTTGGTCATAACTTCCCTTCCAAGGAGTAAGCATCTTTTAATTTCATGGCTGCAGTCACCATCTGCAGTGATTTTGGAGCCCAAAAAATAAAGTCAGCCACTGTTTCTACTGTTTCCCATGAAGTGGTGGGACCAGATGCCATGATCTTAGTTTTCTGAATGTTGAGCTTTAAGCCAACTTTTTCACTCTCCTTTTTCACTTTCATCAAGAGGCTTTTAGTTCCTCTTCACTTTCTGCCATAAAGGTGGTGTCATCTGCATATCTGAGGTTATTGATATTTCTCCCAGCAATCTTGATTCCAGCTTGTGCTTCTTCCAGCCCAGCGTTTCTCATGATGTACTCTGCATATAAGTTAAATAAGCAGGGTGACAATATACAGCCTTGACGTACTCCTTTCTTATTTGGAACCAGTCTGTTTTTCCATGTCCTGTTCTAACTGTTGCTTCCTGACCTGCGTACAGGTTTCTCAAGAGGCAGGTCAGGTGGTCTGGTATTCCCATCTCCTTCAGAATTTTCCACAGTTAATTGTGATCCACACAGTCAAAGGCTTTGGCCTAGTCAATAAAATAGAAATAGTTGCTTTTCTGGAACTCTCTTGCTTTTTCGATGATCCAGCGGATGTTGGCAATTTGATCTCTGGTTCCTCTGCCTTTGCTAAAACCACCTTGAACATCTGGAAGTTCATGGTTCACATATTGCTGAAGCCTGGCTTGGAGAATTTTGAGCATTACTTTACTAGCATGTGAGATGAGTGCAATTGTGCAGTAGTTTGAGCATTCTTTGGGATTGCCTTTCTTTTGGATTGGAATGAAAACTGACCTTTTCCAGTCCTGAGGCCACTGCTGAGTTTTCCAAATTTGCTGGCATATTGAGTGCAGCACTTTCACAGCATCATCTTTATCATCTTTCAGGATTTGAAATAGCTCAACTGGAATTCCATCACCTCCACTAGCTTTGCTCATAGTGGTGCTTTCTAAGGCCCACTTGACTTCACATTCCAGGATGTCTGGCTCTAGGTGAATGATCACACCATCATGATTATCTGGGTCGTGAAGATCTTTTTTGTACAGTTCTTCTGTGTATTCTTGCCACCTCTTCTTAATATCTTCTGCATTGGCAGGCAGGTTTTTCTTTACCACTGAACTGCCTGCAGATCTATGGAGAGAAGTCAATCTGTGTCAGGCTCCTAGATCAGAACGTGTATCAAGGCAGAAAGAAGCATGGATGGACCATCATTCTATGGTCATCTAGATAAAGCACAGTGTCCAGGTTTCCTGAAACAAATCTGAGGTCACATGGCTCGAGAAAAAGATCCTGGGCTGGTTCAAGATTCCCACGATGCCGTGAAAGGTTTAAAAATGTTGTTAATTAATGGAGCACTTTGGTTTTTGAGGGCAGAGACTAAAGGCAATAAGTAATGGTGGTGACCAACCCAGAAGATGAGAAATGTCTGAGAATCAGACTGTCAGGGCCCAGAGAAATTAGAAAGAGGATTTGATAACTCAACTCCTTGAATGATAGATAGGGAAGTAGAGACTCAACCAGGAGACCTGAGTTCCCATGGTCAGGGTGCTGGCAAGTGACAGAACAGGAAGTTAGATCTAATGTGGTCCTGGTTCCTTGGGGAGGAAGCATCCTCCCCTACTCACCTTTCCATTTTAGGAAAATCTCTCAGAGTTAGCAGAAGTGCAAGGGAACCATTTGCTCTGTTTGGGTCACGTTTGCTGTAGTGATAAAGCCCTCACTTTCTTTACCTTGAGACATCTTGCTTTGAACCTGTAGCCCAAGGGCTAATTCTCTGTGTGCCATTTTATCAGAAGCAATGAGGAAGTTGGGGTAACTTCTTTAGATAAGAACAGAAGTCCAGACAAGAATCTAAAGCTGAGATGGAGACTAAGAGTCAAGAGGCTGGCACTCTGCATGGAGAGTGGCTGACCAGAGCTCCTGGTCATTGATTTAGATAAAGACTGGGGGTCCCCTGGGGTCCCCTGCATTAAATTTCTGCTTCTGCCACTAAGCATGTGAGGTCGGGCAAGTTTCTTACTATTTTTCATTAACTTTAAAGGCCCATTTTTTCCTATATTTTAAAATCTCTGGAATTTTGATGTGCCTTGCTACTGATGAAGTATCAGAGATTTTCTCTTCCTTGGGTGATGCCAATTGTACTTAAAGTTTGATAACATTTAGCAGTACTTCTGATCTGTTCATCTGTAAGATGGAAATACTAAAACCTGTTTTGAAATTTATAAGGGTCAAACTAGATGATGTTTTAAAAAAAAGAAAACATTCAGGAAAGTATCCTGTATTTTACAATGGTCTCAAATGGGAAATGTAGGTATTGAATGATAACTCCCTCTCCAGGTCATCTGAGTCACGTTGTCCCCAGTCCTTGGTTCCCAAACAAGATGACCTGATAAATGAGTCGGGGCTGCTGTCTGGTTGCTCTGCAGCATGTGGGATCTTCTGGGACCAAGGATTGAAGCTGTGTCTCCCACTCTGGCAAGCAGAGTCTCCACCCAAAAAATTTTTGAAAATTATTTGACAGATTTATTGTAAAACATAATCATTGTTGAAATAAAGTTTACCAGAATAACAACTTTAAAAAAGGTGGCCTGGGAAAATTGAATAATACAAATACCTTGTATCTATAGATGGCTTGTTTGGGTCAGACCCTGTGCCAGGGGGTAGATGGCCCTGTGGCTCAGGACGATGTAAGCAGTGTGGACGATCTGATGGCGAACAAGACGGTGAACCGGGACTTTTTGGCTTCCCTGGTGGCTCGGTGGTAAAGAACCGATGTGTCAATTCAGCTAGATGCAGGAGGCATGGGTTCGATCCCTGGGTCAGGAAGATTCCCTAGAGAAGGAAATGGCAACCCACTCCAGTATACTTGCCTGGGAAATCCCCATGGACAGAGGAGCCTGGCAGGCTGATAGTCCATGGGGTCACAAAAGAGCTGGACTCACCTCAGTGACTAAACGACAACACAGGTTTTACTTCACTTTATTTTGCAGCACTCTAAGGATACAGTGAGCTCCCTACCTGTTGAAGATCACACAGTTAACAGTAAATCTTTGATTTCCGTCATTTCTCTGTGATAGCACCCCATGCTTTCCACCACCAAGGGGATGAACTGAAGAGTTGACTGCTGCACACTCAAGGAGACCCCTGCACTTTCTATTGTCTGGAATCAGACCTCCTCCTCTGGGTCCTAGTGTAGGTGGACAATAGACTCTTCTATCCATCCTAGGAAACTGGATTAACATGTTGGAAAAGGTGTCAGGAGCTGGAGGAGAACTACCACAGGTGTTACAGAAACAAGTCCTGCAAACATGTCTAATCCTGACTCGACCTAAGACCCTTCCTCGCTCCTCCTGGTGCAAAGCCCTGACCATGACAACCTCACATAGAAGCGAAGGCGGTGGGGAAGCACCATCAGGGTCTTGTTACGATGGTTTGAACTCAAACAATCTCCTGATGGCTTCTCTGGGCCGAGGCCAACGGCAATGGCGTGTTCTTCACAAGTAGTCTTTTCCCATTTCTGGGACTCCCCGAGGTGTATTCAATAATGCGCTCCTCATTCTGCAGCAGATGGAAAAGTGTTTAAAAAGGTGCCAGGTTTATTTATGGAAGCATGAGATTGAATTTAAGAGATGTGCTTGGCCAAGATGAAATGTGAGCGCTCAAAACAGGAAGTGTATTTTACTGCCTATTTATTTTATTGCCGTATCAGCTGCCCGGAGCCGGAGAATCCTTCCTCTCAGGAATTATTTATTTTCTAACTTCTGAACCAGAACATCTTGACCATCAGCATTTACGCTCCTTGCTGCCAGATTCCCAACTACAAACATGTGCCTTGCTGTCATTCAGAGGGGATCCATTGAGGTTTCAGGGAAAAACATTTGGCCTCTAATAGTTTGTACTTAATCCTTTTTTTTTTTTTTTAAATGTAAGTGGAGATGTTTCAAACAAATTGAATCAAAAGGACAAAAGATGATACAAATCTTAAAATAGCTCTTAGAATCATAGAGGAATTCTTAAATTTTCTCATATATCTCAAAATATCAAATACTCAGTATTCTGTCCTTACCTTTTAATGGGGAGTTCTTAGGTGGCTCTACTCATAAAGAAACTGCCTGTCAATGCAGGGATGGAAGAGATGTGGGTTCAGTCTCTGGGTCAGGAATATCCCCTGGAGGAAGGCATGGCAACCCACTCCAGTATTCTTGCCTGGAGAATCCCATGGACAGAGGAGCCTGGTGGGCTACAGCCCACAGGATCCCATAGGACTAAAGTGACTTAGCACACATGCACACACCATTTAATGGATATGAAGAATTTCATGGAAGAAAATGAATGTCTAGTCATTTGGACATATTGCTATTTATCTGGTGAGAATGAAGTCACGGACCCTAATTTAGTGACTTGGTCAGAGTACAGTTCTCCCCTCCTGCACTGATACTTTCACAACTTTTCAGAGTTGAAAGTTACTACTCTAGTGTTCAATTAAAAGGCCGATAATTTGTCAGAAACAACATTTGATAGTTGAAGTAATAACCTGATGCACACAAAAGCAAGAACTAAAACTCCGGAGGAATGAAATATACATGAACCAAAACACAGGCTCTGAAAGCAAGCATGAATATTATTGTTAAAAAAGGAGGGGCAGAGCTGCTCTGTAAGAGTTTTTAGGAAAAGCCATCCCAGCCTAGTCCATTAGAGTCATCTAGACCATCTAGTCTGAATGTTTTGGAAAAGGTACCTTTCCTCACGTGGATTTTACCTGCACACCTCAAGCTGCTGGGAGAAGCTCTTAGGCAGAAGACGTGTTACAATGGCGCCACCTGCTGGATACTCTCTGAAACTTTTTTTCATCTCGTCTTTCTCCCACTCAAAACTTCAGTTCAGTTCAGTTCAGTCGCTCAGTCGTGTCCGACTCTTTGAGACCCCATGAATCGCAGCACGCCAGGCCTCCCTGTCCATCACCAACTCCCAGAGTTTACTCAAACTCATGCCCATCGAGTCGGTGATGCCATCCAGCCATCTCATCTTCTGTCACCCCCTTCTCCTCCTGCCCCCAATCCCTCCTAGCATCAGGGTCTTTTCCAATGAGTCAACTCTTCACATTAGGTGGCCAAAGTACTGGAATTCCAGCTTCAGCATCATCCTTCCAATGAATACCCAGGACTGATCTCCTTTAGGATGGACTGGTTGGATCTCCTTGCAGTCCAAGGGACTCTCAAGAGTCTTCTCCAACACCACAGTTCGAAAGCATCTATTTTTCGGCGTTCAGCTTTCTTCAGCGCCCAACTCTCACATCCATACATGACCACTGGAAAAACCATAGCCTTGACCAGACCGACCTTTGTTGGCAAAGTAATGTCTCTGCTTTTTAATATGCTATCTAGGTTGATCATAACTTTTCTTCCAAGGAGTGTCTTTTAATTTCATGGCTGCAATCACCATCTGCAGTGATTTTGGAGCCCCCAAAAATAAAGTCTGACACTGTTTCCACTTTCTCCCCATCTATTTCCCATGAAGTGATGGGACCAGATGCCATGATCTTAGTTTTCTGAATGTTGAGCTTTAAGCCAACTTTTTCACTCTTTTCTTTCACTTTCATCAAGAGGCTTTTTAGTTCCTCTTCACTTTCTGCCATAAGGGTGGTATCGTCTGTATATCTGAAGTTATTGATATTTCTCCTGGCAATCTTGATTCCAGCTTGTGCATCTTCCAGCCCAGCCTTTCTCATGACGTACTCTGCATATAAGTTAAATAAGCAGGGTGACAATATACAGCCCTGACGTACTCCTTTTCCTATTTGGAACCAGTCTGTTTTTCCATGTCCAGTTCTAACTGTTGCTTCCTGACCTGCATACAGGTTTCTCAAGAGGCAGGTCAGGTTGTCTGGTATGCCCATCTCTTTCAGAATTTTCCACAGTTTATTGTGATCCACACAGTCGAAGGCTTTGGCGTAGTCAATAAAGCAGAAATAGATGCTTTTCTGGAACTCTTTTGCTTTTTCGATGATCCAGTGGATGTTGGCAATTTGATCTCTGGTTCCTCTGCCTTTGCTAAAACCAGCTTGAACATCTGGAAGTTCACGGTTCACATATTGCTGAAGCCTGGCTTGGAGAATTTTGAGCATTACTTTGGTAGCATGTGAGATGAGTGCAATTGTGCAGTAGTTTGAGCATTCTTTGGGATTGCCTTTCTTTTGGATTGGAATGAAAACTGACCTTCTCCAGTCCTGTGGCCACTGCTGAGTTTTCCAAATTTGCTGGCATATTGAGTGCAGCACTTTCACAGCATCATCTTTCAGGATTTGAAGTAGCTCAACTGGAATTCCATCACCTCCACTAGCTTTGCTCCTAGTGATGCTTCCTAAGGCCCACTTGACTTCACATTCCAGGATGCCTGGCTCTAGGTGAGTGATCACACCATCGTGATTATCTGGGTCATGAAGATCTTTTTTGTACAGTTCTTCTGTAACTCAAAACTTAGTGGCTCCCTATTGTGGACGGAAAACACATCTTAAATCCCTGGCGTTGAACGCCGTTTCTGACCTCACCTAAGTTTATTTTCATGTCTCGTGTCCTGATAGCCCCTTGTATGGGTTCTCTGGTGACACTCCTCAGGATAAGTTCAAATGTTCTAACTCCTCATTCACAAGCCCAGGATTAACTCAATGCGTAAGCCAGAGGAGCAGCTTGGCAGAATAAAGCTGCAAGGTATGAGGTGCCAACATTATGTGGGACACCCCAATGCTCCTAACAACTGAGGACTGAGTTTAAACAGGAGAAAAGTTAGCAGTAGAAAAACAGCTGAAGGACACGAATACACACACAAAATACATGTTAAAGTAAATGTCAGAAAGCAGATGGATAAATTCACAAATGATAAAAAATCCAAATGAAAGTCAAGCAATATCATGTTTGTCCATCAAGTTGTTTAAAATGATTGTTTTTAAAATGATGCTGTGCTGTGTTGTGAAGGTCTAGAAAATAAATCATCACCTAGGATTTTGCCAGACAGCACTTCTGAAAGGCAATTTGTAAATGTTTGTCTCAGGCCTTAGAATATGAATGAGTACACTTTAGTCCAGAAATTCTATATTAAAAATCATCTTTAGGTTATTATCACAGTTTTGCCCTAGCATATATTCCACTAGAATGGTGGCTATCACTGCAGCATTAATTGCAACAGATAAAAGTTTGAAAAACTTACATGGCGAACCATAGGAGATTTGTTATATTCATGTGATAAATTTAAATAATCACTGCAATTAATAGTGGGATAAAATTGTTAAATTATAAGTGTATTATTCATATATTATTTAGTGAAAAGTAGAATACTGAAACTCAACATATTCTGTTTGATTCTACTTTTGTTTTAAAAATATGTGTATAAAATGGTAATCGGATAGTAATACTCTAAAATACGAATGATTATTAGTAATAAAACTAAAATAAATAAATAATAATGATGATGATCCAGGTGGCAGAAACATGAGTACCCTTTATTTTCCCCAAATTTCAAAATGTATCATTAAGAAAGAAAATGATAGAAACCCAATGAAAGCAGGATTCATATTAGGTTGGATCTGTGCATAGTTTTTGACTAAATTCAGCTTGTCATAGTTTTTGGTTTTGGTTAGTGCCTAGTACAGTTTGGTATCTCTGGGATGCCTAATAATTTCCTCTCTACCAGGTCCAGTGTGGGTGAGGGTGTGGAGAAACGGTGCCTGAGCAATGCCAGATAAAAACTGTAACTGAACAAAGTGTTCTATAAAGAATCTTACCCACCTCTATCAGGAGCCATAGAAATGTTACATGCTGCAACTCTATAATCCCATTATAAATATCCCATCCAAATGGCGTACTTCCCATAAAAGAGGAAAACTATTCATGCTCAAAATGTTTATTTCTGAGAGCATTAATACTGAAACATTTGAAAACAATCTCAATATCCAATAATAAACATGTGATTAAGTGAGTCCTAGGGTATGCATTCAATGAAATTTTCAGTAGTCATTAAAATAATTCTTTTGAAAATTGCATAGCAGGGTATTATGCCCAAGGCATAAATGTTAAGTGAAAAAATAAGTAGCGTAAGACATATGTGGCTTCTTGTGATTTTGCATATACAAAAATAAGTCTGCACATCATGAAAGAAAAGAAGAAAATGTGGAAAGGAAGGGAGAACAATTAAAAGTGTCTTGCATTTCACGGTTTTTATTCGAAATAAAAGTAATCTACATCCTTTTTAGATTCTAAGTCTCTGCCCAGGATGTGAGGATAGAATGCAAAATCCACAGTGGTCCAGTATGATGAAAGCTGTGAGAATCTGAAGGTGTGAGGAATAGCAGAAGCACTCTGTCTCCACAAACAGCTTGCTAGGCAAGTCTGCTCATGGAAAACTCCATGACTATGGTGACTTTCTCCAAGGATGTGTCTGCTGGGAAAAAAAAAAAGCAACTTTTTAGCTCTGATGTTTCAGAGAAACATATAAGGCTCTGATCTTCTACCCCACACTCTATTTCACTCAATGAGTAGAGGTTTTACAACAGGAACTTGGATCTTCAGTTTATATAACCTAATCCCTTGGTAATTTTCTCTTACAGAGACACCCTATTTTGTCGAGCAGTAGACCAACTAAGTGACCTGGAGCACATGGATCCAAGCAAGGAAAGAGAGATTTAAAGAAAGAGACAAATTGGCCTTTAATTGAAGGAAGAATGAGCCAGCCCAGTGAAGCCTTCTCTGAAACAGCAGATCCTCTAAAGACATGCTTCTGCTCTCAAAGAGGTTGGCCTGGCAACTCGCTTACACACTCCACTTGGGGAAACTTCTTTTCAGCACCAGCCAAAATGCCGATCCAGGTTCTTTTTGCCTAGCAGCCTTGAAAGCTTGCACACATTTAGAGAAAATACTTTCAAATGACTCCGGAGTTCTGCTTTATGTTTTCTGTTCCTTTGAACTTATTACCTCTTTACAATGTCTTGGACTATTAGTTTGGGAACATTTAAAGTTAATGACTATATGGAAAGTAAAACAACACTTTGATGTAGCCCAAGTCATTCATTTCTCTCTTTCATACACAGGAGGTTATAGAAGGCTGGGTGATGCCAGATCAAGTCATTTCAGGAATAAATAACTTATTTGGGGGTCTATATGGATGGTTGCTCAGGGGGAAAAAAATGGATGGATCAGCTCTGGAGTGTCTAAAGGAACTGGAGCTATGATTAATGAGGGTCAACTTTAAAACCCGAGCACACACAGATAGGATTATTTCACACAGAGAGCAAAGTCTGTCTGACCCAGGCTACCCCAACATAGTCCCCTGAGGTACATCGTTCACAAATCTTGTTAGTTTCGGGGATGCACTGACGGCAAAAAAGAGATGCAGAGAGGATCTCCTTTGACTGTAAACAGACAGTACTTCTAAAAGTACCATGCAAATGCAGTGATGATGGCCATTAAAGGAAATTGGCAAGTGTTTCTAGAAAGTCAAGGTTGAAGAGTTCTGCTAGGGTATCTTTCACTTAAGCACATCATGCTCTTCCAAATAATAGTCATGGCTAGCACATTTTTTGGTTGGCTTGTTCCTTATTTCTTTAGGTAAGAGCTTGAGAGTTAGCTACTGGATGGATTTCTCTGTGATATGTAAGAGGCTTAGAAGTGGAGCCAGGAAATCAGAGGGAGAGAGAGACCTGCTTATACTAGGTTTCTTAGACAGGGCCCCAGTCTGAGTTCATTAAAGGATAAACAGACCCTCTTCACACAAAACTGTCTTATCTCCGTGAATAAACAGCAAAGGACAACAGACCAGGGACAGAGTCTCTGAAACATGAGAGACACAAAGGGTATTCAGCAGAAAACTTAGAACACGGTTCCTTCTTCCCCTTGACAAAGCAGTTAAACACGTGTTTATGTTTGTTAACAATTGCGTTAAGGTGTGTATGAACGATGTGGGTGCCTTCTCTCATAGAGTTTACATTATTAAAGGGCACAGTTATTATATTTAAGCATTCAGAATAGTAGACAGCCTTGCATTCATTATTCAGTCATTGAGCAAATATTTGTTGAGTGTCTACTGCATGCTTAAGACTGATCTAGACATGGAGATTCAATGAGGGAAACACAGATAAGGTCCCAGTGCTTGTGAAACTTATGTTCTAGTGGGAGGAGATAGACCATACAAGTAGTAACAAATTGAAGATGATTTTAGTCCTTCAACAGCAATGGAGAAACCAGAGCAGACAGGTCTGATTGAGGGCAAGTGAAGGTGCACTTCCCAGGTGGCGCATTGGTAAAGAATCTGCCTGCTGATTTAGGAGACACAAGAGACTTGGGTTTGATCCTTGGGTCGGAAAGATCCCCTGGAGAAGGAAATGGCAACCCACTCCTGTATTCTTGCCTGGAACATTCCATGGACAGAGGAATTTGATGGGCTATAGTCCATGGGGTTGTAAAGAGTCGGATACGACTGAACAAACATGCACTGAAATTGAAAGTGAAGTCACTCAGTCGTGTCCAACTCTTTGCGACCCCATGGACTGTAGCTCACCAGGCTCCTCCATCAGTGGAGTTTTCCAGGCAAGAATACTGGAGTGGGTTGCTGTTTCCTTCTCTAGGAGATCTTCCCAACCCAGGGATTGAAACCGGGCCTCCCGCATTGTAGACTGAGTATTTGAGGTAATTTTATTTGAGAATAACAGAAAGCCATTGGAGAGCTCAAGAGTAACATAGTTTATGTTTCAACACCTCACATGCCTGCTCTGCAGAGAATGGATGGTAGAAGGGTAGAAGAAGGGAGACAAATTCGGAGGGTATCACGATGCTTTAGAACTAGACATTCATGATGTTCTGGAATAAATGCTACTAGTGACCTGGACTGAGTCTGGATACATTAGACAGTGGAGCTGCAGAACTCCATGGAGAATCAGGTAGTGGCGCCACGTTCTGAGATAGGAGAGGACGGGGAGGAACTGGCAGGGAAATACCAATATACTTTTGGGAGAACGAGAATTGTGTGACCTCTGGGTTCAAGTGGTTGAGAAGAGTTTTCTAGAAGAAATGAGTCTGAACTGGACCTCTAAGAATGGGTAGAGTTTGAATATGTATTTAAGGATGAGCTGTTGAGATTGATTTTATAGTGCTACTTGAAAATTTTTCATTACTTCATCAATTATTCATTAGTGGTGGATTTTTTTTTTTGCCACACCAAATGTACTTTTATATAATTTTTTCCTCCAATTAAATTTCCTAGTTTTTTTTCTTAAAGTAATATTTTTGAAAATAAACATTATACCAAGGAGTTGATGGGATGGATCTCTGTAAACCCTGGATTGAATTGTTTGAACTCCATCAGCTACTCAATTCTGAAAATCAGTTCTGGGTGACTTTATTAGCATTCCCTTCCCTAAACCAAATATTCTATTTAATTATCTTCATTTTTCCAAATTGGTTACAAGCTCCTTGATAGAAAGAGGAAAAAATAGTTTTTGTCTGCTTTGCTATTGTTTGTGGGAGCTGTAGGACAGACCCCTGTGGGTTTCATCAGTGCTGTCTGCGTTCTCATAAGACTTGGAGCCAGGGGCAAGTAAGCACCAGCAGGCTTGTTGAACCAGTAATTCTACATGGAGCATCTCGTGGTCTAGATGTCTGGGTTTCAGCCTCTTGATTCCACTCTGTAGAGAGTAGAATGCTGACTCCCCAGTATATATACCCACCCATAACCTGTCAATATGACCTTATTTGTAAACAGAGTCCTCCAGATGTGATTAAATTCAGGATCTTAAGATGAGATCATCCTGGATTATATGGATGAGGCCTACATCCAAAGACAAGTGTCCTTATAAGAGGAGGAGAAGGCATAAACAAAAAAGTTCACCTGGAGACAGATGCAGAGCTTGGACTCACATTGCCACAAACCAAGTATTACCCAGAGCCACCAAAAGCCATCTAGAAGCAGGAAGAAGCAAGGAAGTATTCTCACGTAGATTCTCTGAAGGGAGCATGGCCCTGCTGACACCTCAGTTTTGAACTTCTGGCCTCTAGAACTTGGAGGCAAAGTTTCTTTTGTTTTAAGCCACAAAGTTCATGGTAATTTATTATAACAACCCTGGGAAACCCATACAGTCTTTATACCCAGCTCAGGTGAGCTATCAGTGTGGACCTTCCGGCCCAATCTGTATCCAGAGATCTGGGGGGCGAAGAGTGAGGTACCCAGGGCACAGAGTGTTGGGGGGTGGGGCTCACAGACTCCTCTGTCTCCCACCCCAGCAGACGTGGAGGTTATCCAAACTAGTCCCCACAGGAAGTGAGCATTCAGAATTCAACTAAGTGTATACAGTAAAAGTGATGGGATGTCATTCATATTAGTAACCTGTTTTCAGGTATATTTTCAACCTAAGAGGCTCAGACATTCTGATTGGAGTCAGAACACCACAGAGAGCCCCCAGAAATATACATAGTGACCTCATTAGAGACAGCAGACTCCCAGGGGAGCCTGTTGAGACACCTCATTTTGAGAATGGGGAAAAGCGAAACAGTCTCAGGCTGACTGGTGATGCTAATACCATTCCTCTTGATTATCTGGGTGTGCAAGAGATAGATGGTGAGGGGGAGAGCTGGGAGAAGAGCAGGAATCTCTGAGTGTGAAAAGAAGAGCCTAGACAAGAGTTACAGAAAGAGAAATTCACAGACAAGAGCCCAGCAAATACAAAGCGTCCTCAGCCAGAGTGGTTATCGGTCCAAGCAGTGACTTGATCCTGATTTGTTCCCTCCCTGTATCTGCTCCCTAATGAAATATGCATGGTAGGTGATTCCCATTTAAGCAAATTAAACACACAAGTCAGCCCCTATTTCTAGATGTTTAAAAAGTCAGAAATTTATTTAATTTTCAGTGCAGCTAAAGTTGTTTTTAAACCAATTTGTGTTTTATTAATAGCTACTCAAGAAAAAAAAAAAAGTTCACGGTCTCTTCCTGAAGGCTGCAACTAGTTAGAATGACAGTAATACATGAAATGAACGAGATGATCTAATCTCTGATTATTTCATCCAAAATGTTAAATGGCTAAACTTTTCAAAGTCAACTTCCAAAATGCCTTCAACTGGATGATCAAGAAGAAATACATTCTCTGCCTTTAATTCCATGATTAAGTGAGAGGAGGGAAGTCCCTTATCTTTTGCCTTCAGTTTATTTTTACAAGGTCTTATTTTGAGGAGAATGTGTACAAGTCACTGTTGGGTCAGATCATCTTTGTCCAGTGACGTGAGTTTTCAAGTTGGCAGTGACCCCCGGAAAGTCTCCTGAAGCTAAACTGCTCATTTATAGAGGCAGCACCCAGCCCCAGGATGAGGAAATCATATGTCAAGGCCATAAGTAAGTTAGAGAAAAGGAAAGCTTGTTGGTCACCTCTTTTTGCTAGCATTTTATAAGATGTTTTATCTATATTTTCTATTTTAAATTGCCTGATAGTCACCTAGGAAGTGAGTGTCACTTATCACTTTTATAAGTGATAAGAGTTAGATTCAGAGTAAAATAAATGTTGCTTAGCAGCCCACCTCTTTCTCTGTAATTCTTCCCTCCTCGTGTCTCCATCTGCTCATAAAATTAAAAAACAGTTCGTAAGGAAAACAGTTTTTGAGAAGGTTCCCGTGACTTCTCCCTCCTGAGTGCAGATGGGACTTGCCTCTAACTAACTGTATACAGTAAAAGTGATGGGATGTCATTCACATGAGTAACCTACGTTGTATAAGACTCTGTCTTGCTAAAAGACTGACTCTGGAAACTTTTTCCCTTACTGGCTTTAAAGAGGTAAACTGCCATGTTGTGAGAGGGTCTAATGGAGAAAGTCACATGACCAGGAACTCCACATTGCCTCTGTGAGCTGAGAGTGGTCCCTGGCTGACAGGCAGCAAGAAGCCAGGATCAGCTCTACAATCATAGAAGATGATTTCTTCCACCAAGATGAGTGAGTTTTGAAGCAGATTCTTTCAAGTTAACCCTTCGTATGAGAATGAAGCCTGATTTACATATTAAGTGAACTCAGGTGAGACTCCAGTGCAGAGAATCCAATTAAGTCATATCTTAAATTGACCTACAGAAATGGCAAAATAATGAATGGGCATTGTTTTAAGTCACTAGGTTTGTGATAATGTATTATTCAGCATAGAACATTATTACCACTTTTGTTACAACTCAGGCCTTGTGATAGGAGCTTGAAATTCAAAAAGCTTAGTAGGAAACTCTCTCTACCTTCAAGCTGAGGGTTGGGAGGGATAGATAGGTAAATATCATATAATTCTAATGCAGGGGAATGCATTCTATAGCCTTTCGTAAAGAAATGCTTATGACAGTCAACAGGAAGGATAAGGTAAGGAAGTCTTCCAACAGTGACCCCAGGCCCAAAGTCTCCTCTCTCCATATCTCAGCATTCTCTCAGAACTTTCATTCCCACTGATATGTGAGGGCTGATGACAACCCAAACTAACACTTTTATTCTTAGTGAAAAATAGCAGAGGATGTGCCCACCAATATCTGTGTGTTTCTTCTCCTTTGGGGTAGGTGGTGGTGTAAGTTGTGCCCCATAGTTGGACGGGCCACATCACTGAGTGCTGGCCAGCGGAGCTGATCTGGTAAGCTGCACCACTTCCACGACTGGCTCCTAAAGTCTTCTACCAGGTCCTTCAGACAGAATTAATTGTCTCCAGGCAGAATGAGAGGATCTGGTAGAAGACTTCAAGGCCCTGATTGATGGCGGGATCCTGGGTTTCTAAGCCACACTGTGAAAGGATGACCAACACACAATCAGTCTTACCACGGAGTGAGCAAGAAAGAAATATTTATAGTGTTAATCCACTGGGATTTTTTTTTATTACTATAGTTAGTCTGTAGGAGAATTAATTTTTTTATTGGTATCAGTGATAATTAGAAGGATTGGGTCAATGGATGGAGACCTTTCTCATCTCTTTAGCTGTCTTTGAGATCCCCATTATCCTAGAGTTAACCCCCAGTTAACATATTGATCCCATGGGGCTCTGAGGATGAGGGTAAAGGTATACGTGGACTCTGCAGAGATGCACAGACTTTCATGACTGTGGTACTGAGGCAGTAACAAGGCCAGTGTTCCAAGATTTCCATAGGCATGGGTTCTCCCTCCCTAGCAAGTCTGGTCCAGACTTCCCAGTTCATTTCTAGCTGGTTTCTAGGACCATACTTCAGGGGAGAAGGCCTCTTCCAAGGGCTATTATAAACTCTGGGAAAGGGGCCAGAATGCTTCATATTGTAATGGAAAATAACCCTTCCACCCTCAATCTGCACATTTTATTTAAAGGTGTGAAAAATACTTTCCCAGAGTCAGCCAGGAGCATTCAGGTCTCCACAGGGACCTGAGTTAAGGGGGGTGGGTGGGGGGGGCGCGGTGAGGGAGCAATGATTAGGTGAGGGATACAGTGCTCCCTACAGCAGTTTCCAGGGGAGCAGCAAGCTTGTAGTTAGAAGAAAATAAGCCTTGACCTCCAGTCTGACTCACGTTATGTGTTTCTACCTGGCCCTGGTGCCCAGAAACTCCAGCTTACACTGGGCCCAGGACCAGGGGAGTTGAATGGAGGGGAACCCCTGCTGTGGACGTGGAGTTTAGAAGCCATAGTGCTGCCTTCAGAGGCTGATCCCATCACCAGGCTAAGGGCAAGTGAGGCAAAGGAGACCTGGTCCAGGTTAGCATTTGGAGGCAGAAGAAGGAAATGGCAACCCATTCCAGTATTCTTACCTGGGAAATCCCACGGACAGAAGAGTCTGGAGGGCTGCAATCCATAGGGTCCTTAAAGAGTCAGACGTGACTTAGGGACTAAACAGCAGCAGCGGATGAACACTCACAGATTCTCAAGTTTGAGAGTTGTCTGCTGCTGCTGCTAAGTCACTTCAGTCGTGTCCGACTCTGTGCGACCTCATAGACGGCAGCCCACAAGGCTCCCCCGTCCCTGGGATTCTCCAGGCAAGAACACTGGAGTGGGTTGCCATTGCCTTCTCAGTGAGAATTGTCTACAGAGCCTAAAACCAAATCAAGCTTTTTGAAGAAACAAAGTAACAAAGTCATTGACTGGCTGGTGTGTAGTAGGTAAAGAATAATTCTTTTTTGCAATTACACATCCTTATTCAATTGCTTCATTATTCTGTTTTTTAAGTATTTGTGATTAATATTATACCATTTGCAATAATGGTTTCCAGGAGACTAGATGATTCAGTTCAGTTTAGTTGCTCAGTCGTGTCCGACTCTTTGCGACCCCATGGACTGCAGCACGCCAGGCCTCCCTGTCCATCACCAACTCCCGGAGTTTACCCAAACTCATGTCCACTGAGTTGGTGATGCCATCCAACCATCTCATCCTCTGTCATCCCCTTCTCCTCCTGCCCTCAATCTTTCCCAACATCAGGGTCTTTTCAAGTGAATCAGCTCTTTGCATCAGATGGCCAGAGTATTGGAATTTCAGCTTCAACATCAGTCCTTCCAATGAACACCCAAGACTAATCTCCTTTAGGATGGACTGGTTGGATCTCCTTGCAGTCCAAGGGACTCTCAAGAGTCTTCTCCAACACCACAGTTCAAAAGTATCCATTCTTCCGCTCTCAGCTTTCTTTATAGTCCAACCTTCACACCCATACATGACTACTGGGAAAACCATAGCCTTGACTAGACAGACTTTTGTTGGCAAAGTAATGTCTCTGCTTTTTAATATGCTGTCTAGGTTGGTCATAACTTTCCTTCCAAGGAGTAAGTGTCTTTTAATTTCATGGCTGCAATCACCATCTGCAGTGATTTTGGAGTCCAAAGAAATAAAGTCAGCCACTGTTTCCCCATCTATTTGCCATGAAGTGATGGGACCGGATGCCATGATCTTCGTTTTCTGAATGTTGAGCTTTAAGCCAACTTTTTCACTTTCCTCCTTCACTTTCATCAAGAGTCTCTTTAGTTCTTCTTCGCTTTCTTCCATAAGGGTGGTGTCATCTGCATATGTGAGGTTATTGATATTTCTCCCGGCACTCTTGATTCCAGCTTGCGCTTCTCATGATGTACTCTGCATATAAGTTAAATAAGCAGGGTGACAATATACAGCCCTGATGTACTCCTTTTCCTATTTGGAACCAGTCTGTTGCTCCATGTCCAGTTCTAACTTTTGCTTCCTGACCTGCATACAGGTTTCTCAAGAGGTAGGTCAGGTGGTCTCATATTCCCATCTCCTTCAGAATTTTCCACAGTTTATTGTGATCCACACAGTCAAAGACTTTGGCATAGTCGATAAAGCAGAAGTAAATGTTTTTCTGGAAATTTCTTGCTTTTTCGATGATCCAGCGGATGTTGGCAATTGGATCTCTGGTTTCTCTGCCTTTTCTTGAACATCTGGAAGTTCACAGTTCATGTATTGCTGAAGCCTGGCTTGGAGAATTTTGAGCATTACTTTACTAGCATGTGAGGTAAGTACAGTTGTGCGGTAGTTTGAGCATTCTCTGGCATTCTAGATGATTATACAATAGCTAAAATAATAGGCAAAGCCCATGTGACACAACAATGTGGCATTTTTTGGGAGTTAATATGGTCATCTTTCTCTGGCTCTTTTAAAATAGCTCTCAAAATTTTAAATGCATTGTTAGCAATGCTATGAGAAAGGAATGATATTTTTAAATTATGATTTACTTTAGAAACTTTAATTTGCAACTTTATTTTACCATCGTTTGAATTAATATTGACATTTTCAAAGTTAATGACCTGAGTTTGAATGATCTTTCTATACTTAGATATAGCTTGTGCTGGGATCCACCCATCAACTCCACACAGTAGTTCAAGCCACTTGGGTCCTTGATGCCTTTTTTTTTTTTTCCTACTGATTTCTGTATCTAATCCATTAGCTAGTGCTGCTGATTCAAACTCAAAATAGATTCCAAATCTGAGAATGTCATACCATCTTCTCTGGTATGATCCTAATGCAATTCAGCCATATTTCTTTATATAGTCAGAAAATTCATTCTCTAAAAGAAACCAGAATGATCTTAAAAAGAATTTTTTTACCATGACTAACTTCTAATGGTTTATCATTTCTCTTAAAATCCCCCTTTGCCTATAGCTTATTACATCCTGAAGACGCACCCTTTCCTAAATGTTACTCACTGAAATAGAAAATAATCCTTCTGTTATCCATGCACACATTTTATTTAAGGTGTGTGTTGTGGGTTGAATCGTGCATGGTGCCCCACATTCTGATGTTCAAGTCCTGATATCTAGGACATCAGAATGTGACTGTATTCACAGAAAGAGCCTTTAACTGGGTAGTTAAGGGGAAATAAGGTTTTACTGGTGCTCCCTAATCGAGCATGACTGGTGTCGTTATCAGAAGAGGAGACCAGGACGCAGAGACCACGACAGTGAGATGCCCACGTGAGGACACAGGGAGAAGGTGGCACCTTCAAGCCAAGGAGAGAGGCCGCAGAAGAGGCCAAACCTGCCAATACCTGATCTTAAGACTTGCGGCCTCCAGAACTATGAGAAAATTAAATTCTGTTGTTTATGCATCTGCAGTCTGTGGTACTTTGTAATGGCAACCTAACTTACTCAACCTATCTTACTTTGTAATGGCAACCTATCTGTTGCCATTAGGAGATAGATAGACCCAATAGGAGATAGATAGATAGACAGTTAGAGATGTATTACAGGAATTGGCTCATGTGTTCTGGAGGCTGAAAAGTTCCACAAAATCTGCCGTCTGTCAGCTGGAAAGCCAGGAAAGACAGTGGTGTGATTCATTCCAAGTCTGAAGGTCTCAGAACAGAAGAATTAGTGGAGGGACTGATGGTGTAAGTTCATGTCTAAGTTTGAAAGCCTAAGTGCCAGGAGCAGAGATATCTGAGGACGGATGGAAATGAATGTTTCTGATCAGACACAGTGAATTCACTCTTCTTCCACTTTTTGCTGTATTCAGTCCCTCCAGGGATTGGACAATACCCACCTGCCTTGATGAGGACAGAGTTTCCTTACCCAGTCTGCTGATTGAAAAGCTAATCTTGTCCTCAGACACTTTTACAGACACACTCAGGAATAATTGTTTGACTAGTTATCTGGGCATCCCTTAGCCCAATCAAGTTGACATATGAAATTAACCATCACCCAGCCCTCACAAACTAACTCAGTTTGAAAAATGCTTACCTAGCTTTAGCCACTGAGAATTCAGGTCTCCCTGGGGATGAAGGCTGAGGATGAGAGCAATGCTGAGGTGCTAAACTATCCATCTTCTATCCCAGCTCCCCTCAACCATAGATATCCAGCTTTCCTAGACTCTCTACTTTTCTTGAATTTACCCAGATCATTCCATTTTTTTGATTAACAGTCCCTCTGGCTACAGAACTTGACATGTGAATCTTCCTCTTTTTTTTAATTTTATTTTATTTTTTTTTAATTATTATTATTTTTTTTTTCCAGTGGGTTTGTCATACACTGATATGAATCAGCCATGGATTTACATGTATTCCCAATCGGGATTGGGAATCTTCCTCTTTTAATTCAAGTGCCAATGAGACACCCCACCTAATCACAATCAATTAGCCTTCCATCACCATTTTATTTTACTGTTTTTTAATATTTATTTTCGTTTACTTATTCATTTGGCTCTGCTCAAATTTAGTTTCAGCATGCAGTATCTAGTTGCAGCATGCAAACTCTAAGTTGCCACATATAGGACCTAGATTCCCAACCAGGGATTGAATCCAGGTCCTCTGCATTGGGAATGTGGTGTCTTAGCTATTGGATCACCAGGGAAGTCCCTTCCATCACCATTTTATATTTGTTTTCCTTCATAGCACTTTTCATTCTCCCATGTAATTGATGCGTTGATTTGCTTAACTGGCTCCTCTAAGCAGTTTCACAAGAGCGGTGCCAGATTCAAAAGTAGAAGCTCATTAAATCTTTGTTGAATGAATGAATCAATTTTTTTTTATTAGACTCAAAGTTTTTCAAAGGCGTAGTTACAGCTTATTTATCTGTACTCCCATTTTCCCATATAAAGTCTGTCACAGATTCTCAGTAAAAGCCACATAAATTAAACAGGATCACACACACACACACACACACACCATGGTGTGAATGCTGAATGAATGAATACATACAGCATATTTAAAGTCGTTTCCTTTATGGCTTTGAAGTTAGGAAGAAATATGTAGAGAAAGGAAAAAAATCTGTTCTTAATAAACAAGAATATTGAATTTTCACCCAGGGTGTCAGTAGATATGTGAGAAAGTGATCTGGAAGGTCATGGAGCCCCACTGAGGTCCTGTCTCAGCTCTGTCCCAGTCACCAACATCATCCCAGAACATTCCTAGAACAATTTGCTGATCATTCTTTAAAATTTGAGATTTATTAATTCCTTATTTCTTGTAAAAAAAAAGGGGGTGGGTGGGGAATCTGAACTCTGGAGAAGGCCACTGATATGCTTGCGTTTCTTATAGCCCCAGATTGAAGTTAAGAACCTGTGCTGACTCTTTGGCTGGATCTGTATGCCCAGGTCACTTAACTTCCATAGACCCATTTCTTTGCTACTGACTTCAATCCTTTGTTTCAGTTCTCCATTATATTTAAACATAAATTTAATACACTCAGGTTTGTGGAATGATAAATTGGGTTTAATGACTGGCAAAGACTGGATAGATGGTCACTGATCTTGTTCCTCTTCCTGGCCACACACCTAAATCACATTTCTTAGTTCAAATAGAGAAAAGATGAAGCCACATCACTAGATTTTTGACCATGAATGTGAGTAGAAGTGGCATGTGTCACTTCTAGACTAAGAAAGTGAGTTCTACAATATTCTCTCATTTGTTTTTTCCATGGGAATCTTAGAAGCCAAGTATGGATGATAGTTCCATAAGACAAAAGATACATGGATCCCAAAATAACTTAATGGAACAGAAACCATGGTAAACAAGCTATTCATCAGAAAGGAAAATATGTCTACTATTTTAAGTCATTGAATCTTGGAGTATTGTCTGTTATAGGACCTCTGTGATACTTGTTCTCATTAATAAAGTTACTTGAACAGCATTTCTTGGGTTGACTCTATTCATTGTTTAGGATTATGATTATTTTTATTTCAGTATATATTAAGAATCAATGGCAAGATTGAATGCAAGTATCTTCCTATCATGAATGATAGCAACATAATGAACCATAGTGATAAATGTTTTAGATTCCAAATATGTATCTCTCAAAATTTCAATATTTTAAACATATTTGCATTTATAAATATATATGTAATTTCACACAAGGGCCTCCCAGGTGGCACAGTGGTAAAGAATCAGCCTGCCAATGCAAGAGCTATGAGATGAGGGTTCTATCCCTAGGTAGGGAAGATCCCCTGGAGGAGGGCCTGGCAACACACTCCAGTATTCTTGCCTGGAGAATCCCATGAACAGAGGAGCCTGGCGGGCTACAGTCCATAGTATCACAGAGAGTTGGACACAACTGAAGCGACTTAACAGCATACAAGCCAAGGCAGCAGATGCAGAAGACGTGGGTTTGATCCCTGGGTTAGGAAGATCCCCTGGAGTAAGAAATGGCCACACACTTCAGTATTCTTGCCTGGAAAATTCCATGGACAGAGGAGCCTGGCAGGCTACAGGCCATAGTGTTGCAGAGAGTCAGACATAACTGAGCATAACACTACAACAACACCACATTTCACAAAATTATGAAGGAATCCTGATCGTCTTAAAGTCATTAAGAAAACACTTCCTGGCTGAAACAGGAAAGACAATGGTGTTAATCCCAGGTTAATAGACTTTCTGCAGTGTTGTTAGAATACAGGATAAGTTCACATCCTTAATGCCAACAGCATGATGAACGGCATGACTGTAGTCAGCCTGTAGTTTTACCCATACACTTCTGTTCTACCTTGAGTTCATTCTATGGTTACCAGCAACCAGTTGCTTTTCTTCTCAAACCCACTTATAGTAGTTACACTTGCTATTATACTTATAAAAGTTTTATAACATTTTAAATTTTATATAAAATGATATAATGAGAATGAGAAAGGAAAGTTATTGGGCTTATGAAAAAACTAGATAAAGGAGAGCTACTAAAAAAATGTTGCATTGGGTATAGTCAAAGTAAACATAAAAGATTGTGTGTGGGTGTAAGTGCTGGGTGTATGCTTCTTATGCAATAAAACAACAACAGTTTTTATGCCTTAAAACAACAACCATTTATTTAGCTAATTATTCTGCAAGTGGATAATTTGGGTTTAGACTAAGTAGAAATTCCTCTGACCAGGTCAGGTTTAGTTGATCTTGGGTGGGCTTGTTTCTGTCTCTACACTCAGCTGGTGGGTTGCCTCTGGACAATTTAGATGACTGGGGCTTCTCTCCACATGGTCTCTTATCCATCACAGGCCAGCCAGCCCAAGCTTTTCCATGAGGTTGCAAGTTTACAAAAATAGCAAGAAAGTAAGCCCTAATGTACAAGTGTCTCTCAAGACTGTTTGCAAATTTGCTACTTATTGTACCCTTGGCCAAACTGATTATATGGCCTAGGCCTGTTGTCAGTATGAGAGCACTACCCAAAGGCAAAAATATTGAAAAAATGACAATAAACTTGGGTTATAACTGCAATCAGCTAAACCTAAAAGGGATAATTATAGGATTTCTTCACTTTAATCACTGCATATGTGTCTTTAATTATTACATTTTAAAGAAACAAAGTATTACACATAATATGGGAATAGTTAATGCAAAAAAATATGCGTGTGATCTCTCCCTAAAATATACATTTTTCTGATAAAACAGCTACTGATCTTTATCTTGTAGAGTTTGTCATCCATATTTGTATTCTGCCTCTACTATAACAAGATTTCTATAAGCAGGAATAAATCCGTATTTGAAAGAGAATATCAAGGAGACATATATATTTAAAATATTTTAAAACTATATATGCATATATACTTTAAAATTATGTATACCATAAGTATATACAATGTAAGTAGTATATAAATAATTTAAGATTGTAATAATATCAATTTAATAATACATAATAGTAATAATACAGTAACATGTAATATATTGTATGTTATTATCTTAAATTACTTCTGTACTATTACACAATGAAAATGCATGACTCAAACTAAGAAAACACATTCACCAAATGAGAAAGAGAGTTGTTTTCAGCCCTTACTATATAACGTGACTTTACTAAAATTATACTTTTTACATTTTCTATATTTAGTTTTTCAAATTATAAGACTAATATGTAGTGGTTGAAAAGAGTGATACTGTATGTATACAAATGTAAAATAAATTATCTCTCTACCACTCTCATATTTATAGACATATTAAATTGTTCCTGGCTGCTTTTTTATTGAAATATAATTATACTATATGTATTAGTCAGCAAATTATATTTTGTTCTTGCCAGTAAATGATAAATATCCCTGCAAGTCACTTCGACAGGTAATATGGAACTGCTATTGTTGAAGACTCTTGAGAGTCCCTTGGACTGCAAGAAGATCCAACCAGTACATCCTAAAGGAGATCAGTCCTGGGTGTTCATTGGAAGGACTGATGTTGAAGCTGAAACTCCAATACTTTGGCCATCTCATGCGAAGATTTAACTCACTGGACAAGACCCAAATGCTGGGAAGGATTGGGGGCAGGAGGAGAAGGGGATGACAGAGGATGAGATGGTTGGATGGCATCACCGACTTGATGGACATGGGTTTGGGTGGACTCTGGGAGTTGGTGATGGACAGGGAGGCCTGGCCTGCTGAGATTCATGGGGTCTCAAAGAGTCGGACACTGCTGAGCGACTGAACTGAACTGATTGCTTTCTAAACTATTGTACGTGTACATGCCATTTTATATAAATAGTAGCAAATTCATGCTGTTTTTTTTATATGCTCCACTTTTTTTTTTCATTTATTTTTATTAGTTGGAGGCTAATTAATTTACAATATTGTAGTGGTTTTTGCCATACATTGACATGAATCAGCCATGGATTTACATGTGTTCCCCATCCCGATCCCCTCTCCCACCTCCCTCCCCACCCCATCCCTCTGGGTCTTCCCAGTGCACCAGCCCTGAGCACTTGTCTCATGCATCCAACCTGGGCTGGAGATCTGTTTCACACTTGATAATATACATGTTTCAATGCTATTCTCTCAGATTATCCCACCCTTGCTTTCTCCCACAGAGTCCAAAAGTCTGTTCTATACATCTGTGTCTCTTTTTCTGTCCTACATATAGAGTTATCATTACCATCTTTTTAAATTCCACATATCTGCATTAGTATACAGTAATGGTGTTTATCTTTCTGGTTTATTTCACTCTGTATAATGGGTTCCAGTTTCATCCATCTCATCAGAACTGATTCAAATGTGTTCTTTTTAATGGCTGAGTAATATTCCATTGTGTATATGTACCATAACTTTCTTATCCATTTGTCTGCTGATGGGCATCTAGGTTGCTTCCATGTCCTGGCTATTATAAACAGTGCTGTGATGAACATTGGGGTACATGTGTCTCTTTCAGATCTGGTTTCCTCGGTGTGTATGCCCAGGAGTAAGATTGCTGGGTCATATGGCAGTTCTATTTCCAGTTTTTTAAGGAATCTCCACACTGTTTTCCATAGTGGCTGTGCTAGTTTGCATTCCCACCAACAGTGTAAGAGAGTTCCCTTTTCTCCACACCCTCTCCAGCATTTATTGCTTATAGACTTGGATAGCAGCCATTCTGACTGGCATGTAGTAGTATCTCATTGTGGTTTTGATTTATATTTCTCTAGTAACGAGTGATGTTGAGCATCTTTTCATGTGTTTGTTAGCCATTCAAAGAAGAAATACAGATGGCTAACAAACACATGAAAAGATGCTCAACATGCTGTTTTTTTATTCATTTCATTCTATTTACTGTGATAGAATATATAGAACATAAAATTTACCATCACTATTTTTAAGTGTACAGCTTAGTGGCATTAAGTGTATGGCTACATTGTTGTATAACCTCAGCCATCATCCATCTGCAAACTATTTTCATCTTGTAAATTTTGTCTTCAAATTTTCATCAAAAGCCTACACCCATCAAACAATAATTCCCATTTTCTCCATCCTGCCATAATCCGGAAATTACCACTTTACTTCTTGTTTCTGTGATTTTGATTACTCTAAATACCTCATATTTGTTGCTGTTGTTCAGTCACTCAGTTGTGTCCAGCTCTTTGAGACCCCATGGACTGCAGCACTCCAGGCTTCCCTGTCCATCACCAACTCCTGGAGCTTGCTCAAACTCATGTCCAATGAGTCGGTGATGGCATCCAACCATCTCATCTTTTGTTGTCCTCTTCTCCTGCCTTCAATCTTTACTAGCATCAGGGTCTTTTCTAATGAGTCAGCTCTTCGCAACAGGTGGCCAAAGTATTGGAGTTTCAGCTTCAGGATCAATCCTACCAATGAATATTTAGGATTGATTTCCCTTAGGATTGACTGGTTTGATCTCCTTGCAGTACAAGGGACTCTCAAGTCTTCTCCAACACTACAGTTCAAAAGCATCAATTCTTTGGTGCTCAACCTTCTTATTGGTCCAACTCTCAATTGGACCATCAGTTCAGTTCAGTCACTCAGTTGTGTCTGATTCTGTGACCGGGCTTCCCTGTCCATCACTAAATCCTGGAGCTTGCTCAAACTCATGCCTATCGAATCAGTGATGCCATCCAAGCATCTTATCTCTGTTGTCCCCTTCTCCTCCTGCCTTCAATCCTTTCCGGCATCACAATCTTTTCCAGCAAGTCAGTTCTTTGCATCAGGTGGCCAAAGTATTGACTTCCTACTTTTGCATATGGAAAAACCATAGCTTTAACTATACGGACCTTTGTTGGCAAAATAAAGTCTCTGCTTTTTAATATGCTGATAGGTCTACTTTTTAATATGCTGTCTGACAAAATGTGGTCCACTGGAGAAGGGAATGGCAAACCACTTCAGCATTGTTGCCTTGAGAACTGCATGAGCAGTATGAAAAGACAAAGAGATATGACAATGAAAGAAGAACTCCAGGGGTCAGTAGATGCCTAATATGGTTCTGGAGAAAAGCAAAGAAATATTTCCAGAAGGAATGAAGAGGCTGAGCCAAAGTGGAAACAATGCCCAGTTGTGGATGTGTCTGGTGGTGAAAGTAAAATACAGTGCTGTAAAGGGCAATACTGCATAGGAACCTGGAATGTTAGGTCCATGAATCAAGGTAAACTGCAAGTGGTCAAACAAGAAATGGCAAGAGTGAACATTGACATTTTAGGAATCAACGAACTAAAATGGACCAGAATGGGTGAATTTAATTCAGATGACCATTATATCTACTACTGTGGGCAAGCATCCCTCAGAAGAAATTGAGTAGCTCTCACAGTCAACAAAAGAGTCCAAAATGTAGTACTTGGGTGCAATCTCAAAAATCACAGAATGAACTCTGTTCATTCCCAAGGCAAACCATTCAATATCACAGTAATCCAAGTCTATGCCCCAACTGCTAATGCAAAAGAAACTGAAGCTGAATGGGTCTATGGAGACCTACAAGACCTTCTAAAACTAACACCAAGAAAATATGTCCTTTTCATCATAGGGGATGATGCAAAAGTAGGAAGTCATGATATACCTGGAGTAACAGGCAAGTTTGGTCCTGGAGTACAAAATACCTCAAATAATAAGCATTTATCTTTTGGGGGCTGGCTATGTCATTTAGCATAATGTTTCCAAGATTCATTCATACTGAAGCATGTGTCAGATTCTCCTTTCTTTTTAAATATGACTAATATTCCTCTGTATGTATATACCACGTTTTGCTTTTCTATTCATCCATAGTTGGAAACTTGGGTTGCTTTCACATTTTGGTGATTGCAAATAATGTTGCTATGAACTGCTAAGAAGATGGATGTACAAATATCTCTTTGAGATGCTGCTTTCAATTCTTTAAGTATGTACCTGAAAGTCGAATTGTTGGATCATATAATAATGCTATTTTTTTAAGGAACCATCATATTGTTTTGAAATTCAGCAGTTTTTCTAAAATAAACCTGGTTATTTGTGTGGGTGTATGTTTTCCTCTCTAACTTCTTAGACTGTAACCTACATGGTTGTTTTTTCTTTTTTTTTACTTAAAATTTTTTTCCTGTTTTTTTTGTTTAACTATTATTTTCTTCTATCTATCTTTTATTACTTTCTGGGATTTCTAATACTCACATATTAGTTCTTTTGAGTCTAGTTTTTGAGCTTTATATCTTTTTCTTCATAGCTTTCACTCTCTTGGTATTTTTGCTTTGTATTTGAGATATTTCTCCACTTGATAAAATCAAGCTTCAACAATCACTGTTTATGCTGTCAAGATATTCCTCAATATTTAAAAAAAATTTAAACTTAACTTCACTAACATTTTTCAAATTATTATTTATTTTATCCAACAGCTTTATCTTTATGAACTATCATTACTCTTTTTATTGTTAAGCCTCCTTTTGGCTTCTAACTAGAGTATTCTATTAATCAGTACAAACTAAGTTATGCTACAGTAAAAAGTCAGTATATTTTTCTTTGCTATCATATGTCTAATATGATTTACTGAATGGCTCTGATTCTTACATTGGTTCAGAAACAAGTATAACAGAGGTGAAACCATAAGTGAAAAGAAAATCAACAGAATAAGAAAAATATTTGCAATCTGATTAAAGGTTAGTATTAAAAATACATTAAAAATTTATACAAATAAAAAGCAAAAAGAACCAAATAACCCAATTAAAAATGGGCAAAGGACCTGAATATACCTTCAAATGAGGATATACAAAATACCTACATGTATATGAAAAGATGTTCAACCTCATTAGTCATTAGGGAAAAGCAAATTAAAACTGTTTCATACTTGTTAGAATGATCACCATCCAAAAAAGAAAAAGAAATAACAAACATGAGTGTGGATGTGGAGAAATGGGAACACTGTGCACTATTGATGGGATTACAAATTGGCACAGCCCCTGTGGAAAACAGTGTGGAGAATCCTAAAAAATTAAAAATAGAACCTCAGGTGACATAGCATTTTCACTTCTGTGAATGAATCCAATGAAAGGAAACAAAAGCATTACCTCAAAAAGATATGTGCACCCTCCTGTTCATAGCAGTGCAGCTTACAGTAACCTAGATGGAAACAATCTAAATGTCCATTAGGAAAAGTTGTGTTGTACATACACATATATGTATATATAACTATATATATTTCATTGTGTACATATATATGTACACACTGGTTTGATCTCCTTGAACATATTGTGTTGTACATACACATATATACATATATGTATATACATACACACATATATATATAACTATATATATTTCATTGTGTACATATATATGTACACAATGGAATATCATTCAGTCATTAGAAAAACAAAGAAATCCTATCATTTGCAACAACATGGATAGCCCATGAAGGCATTACGCTAAGTGAAATAAATCAAACAGGGAAAAACAAATATTAGATGACCTCACAAATATATGAAATCTAAGAAAACCAGAAAATGAAAAGCCAAGTCCATGAAAACAAAGATATCAGACTTGGGGTTACCAGAGGCAAAAGACAGCTCAGAGGAAGACCTGGAGAAATATGTCAAAACACAAGCTTCCAGTCATAAAATAAATAAGTTCTAGGAATGTAAAATACAACACAGGGGCTGTAGCTAACTATACTGTACAATGTGTAGGAAAAATTAACAGTAAATACTGAGTTCTCATCAAAAGGAGAATTTTTTTCATTTTATCTTTTCTTTTTTTTTTACTGTACCTGTATGAGAAGATGGATGTTAGCTAAACCTACTGTGGTAATCATTTCACAATATATGTAAATCAAGCCATCATGCTATAAGCCTTAAATTCACACAGTGATGTACATCAACAATTTCTCAACAAAACAGGAAAAAAATAAAGTTGAGATACGCTAGAAAGAAGAAAAAGAAGAACAGAGGCTCTATCCTCTTTAAGTGTTCCTCCTTTAAGACAAGGTTACAAGATGTGCCCCAGCAGGGTGAAAGAGAATTAGAGAACTATGCAAAGGTAATTCAAATATTAACCACATATTTAATTGGCTAGAATGGTCACATGACCCACCCCACATCAGTTCAGTTCAGTTCAGTCACTCAGTCGTGTCCAACTCTTTGAGACCCCTTGAACCACAGCATGCCAGGCCCCCCTGTCCATCATCAACTCCCGGAACTTACTCAAACTCATCTCCATTGAGTTGTTGACACCATCCAACCATCTCATCCTCTGTCGTCCCCTTCTCCTCCTGCCTTCAATCTTTCCCAGCATCAGGGTCTTTTCAAATAAGTCAGCTCTTCGCATCAGGTGGCCAAAGTATTGGAGTTTCAGCTTCAGCATCAGTCCTTCCAATGAACATCCAGGACTGATTCCTTCAGGATGGACTGGTTGGATCTCCTTGCAGTCCAAGGGACTCTCAAGAGTCTTCTCCAACACTACAGTTCAAAAGCATAAATTCTTAGGTGCTTAGTTTTCTTTATAGTCCAATTCTCACATCCATACATGACCACTGGAAAAACGATAGTCTTGACGAGACAGATTTTGTTGGCAAAGTAATGTCTCCGCTTTTTAATATGCTATCTAGGTTGGTCATAACTTTCCTTCCAAGGAGTGAGTGTCTTTTAATTTCATGGCTGCAGTCAACATCTGCAGTGATTTTGGAGCCCAAAAGAATAAAATCAGCCACTGTTTCCACTGTTTCCCCATCTATTTGCCATGAAGTGATGGGCCCAGATGCCATGATCTTAGTTTTCTGATTGTTAAGTTTTAAGCCAACTTTTTCATTCTCCTCTTTCACTTTCATCAAGAGGCTCTTTAGTTCTTCTGCACTTTCTGCCATAAGGGTGATGTCATCTGCCCCACTTCAAGCAGGTGGCAAAACCCAGATTTCCATGTGCCCAGATGGAGAAGAGAATCTGGAATCAAAAAACTAATAACGTGTATCTGATACTTTGGGCTAATTGGTGGGCATCAGGCAGAGTGCCGGTTTGTTATGGAAATACTCAGGGGAGGCTTTTTTGTACCTTGGTGTTTTTAAGCTCTTCTTGTCTTGGAAGTAGAGAGGATCTTGTACAACTGTTCAGAATTTCCTTAGCATCCTGGAGATCAGAGAGATTGAGAATCAGAGAACAGAGAGATTGGGGTTATAGAACTCCAAAGGTAACACTGTCTCCAAGAGCTACCTCTCTCGGGCACCATGGCTGAGATTTTCCATGCAGGTTCCCAGATTCAGAGAGAAAAGAGAACCACCGCAGTCCTCTGGCTCACAGCCTCCAGGGGCTGCCTGGCTGCCCCTCCAAGAGCTGTTCAGGATAGCAGAAGAAATCAGACTGGACTTGCAATAAGCATAGAGGCAAGGTATCCTCCCAGAATCTCCATGAGACAGTTTGTCCAGAATGGCTTTTAAAGTCACTTGCAGGGCTTCCCTGGTGGTCCAGCAGTTAATACTTTGTCTACCAATGCAGAGGGTGTGAGAGTTCAATCCCTGGTTAGGGAGCTCAGATCCCACATGTCTCCTGGCCAAGAAATTAAAACATAAAACCAAAGTATATAGTAATAAATTTAGTAAAGACTTTTAAAATGGTCCACATCAAAAAAGAAAAACCATAAAATAAAATAAAGTCACTCGTACCAGAATGGATAAAGGTCATGAAGCAATGAAATACAAATGATGGATTATATGTATCAGAAAAGTAATACTTAATCACAAAGTAATATAAATTTTAAAATGGTAAGATATCATTCTTTTCCATTGTTAATGCATTTCTTAAATTTATAATATTTCTCATCACTATTAAAAATGATAGGGCATATATATGAATGTATTGACATGAAAAGATGTCCACGATATTATGTGAATCAAGCAAAACGCAGGACAGTTTGTATCATAAGGATATATTAATGCACTTTTTAAAAAGAGATCTCTATATAAATGCAGGTATATTTTTTCTTTTTCTTGAAAGATATCTGAGAAATGGTTAATAGTTATTACCTTTGGGAAGAGGAAATAGTGGTAATTGAATAAAAAGATAGAAGCTTTCTTTTTATGTATGCATTTTCTAGTGTGCATAAATGTTTTTTGTTATCATGTTATGCATTTTTTTAGTAAACTAGTTTTTAGGGGAAAAATGGAAAAGATACAAATAAACAGTCCTGGGAACCAAGAGTCTATTTCTAACCATAGCTATGAAAAATTTTTTATAAGAAAATACTATGTATAATTTTATACCTGTAAACTTGAGAAATCTTAAAAAAACAAAACCCTAGATATTGTAACGTTTAACAATGGTAAAGGGACAAGAAAATGAAATACTCTCACTCCTGGTGAGAATGCAGGTCTTTTTCCATTTTCTTAAAATTCAATTTAGTGATGGGTAGCAAGAACATTGAAAGTTTTCTCAAGTATTCAGTTAGCAGAAATAATCACAATTCCATTCTAAGATTCATGTAGAGTAATACCTGTATTGCAAAACTAATTATAAACAATGAAAAATCAGACCTATCAAAATGTCTAACCTAAAAAGGTGGTTACATTACCAACGATATCTTTAAATAAACAAACAGTATGAAACTATAGTTTTTATAAGACTCTTCAATTGCATGATTAAAAACTTCAGTATTTAATGCCAATTGACAAAAAAAGGTTTGTTTTATAGACAATATAGTTTTTATTTAAAATACATAACATATGGAAGAAAATATACCTAATATTAATAGCAATTGTCTCTGTGTTTATCTGTTTATTCAAGTCTTTGTGTGTTTTTGTTTCTTTTATACCAATTTTTCACATTTTTCAATGATGAATTTCTTTTATAATGAGAAAAATGCAATATTAAAAAAAAAGAACTATGATGTACCTAATAATGTACATCAAGTACACACATCAATTAAGGTCAACATTTAACTGTTATGTTCCATATGTTAAGGGACATTTTTGGCAAGGATATCAATTACTGCTCAGCATTTTCTTCATCATTAGTTCAATTATGGTTATATTTGTTTGCAGTAATTTAATAGAAGTAATCATAGGGCACAATGCCAGGATATATTCCACAAGGATAGTGGCAGAAATGCTGTTAGGGTGTTGCATTATAAGATTTTTTCTCTATTTTAAAAATCTTATTATATTTTTCCAGAATATTTATAATGAGTCAAGTTTTATTAGCATAGAAAAATGATAATATTTTAAAAGGTAATTACATTTAGCCCAAAGATAATCTGTATTACAAATATGCTACTCCTGAAAAAATCCAAAATTCTCGACTGGAAGTCTAGAATCATCAAATTAGCATCATAAATTATGCTGTTTTTACTGATAAGTGCCAAATTAGTTAAATAATTCAAGTTTCCAATATTCTACCAATATTCATTAAACACTATCTCTGTGGTGTGGTCCCAGTACTAGGGACTGGATTTATGAAAATGCATTAAGACAAAGTCTATGCCTTTGAAAGTCTCAGTCCAGTAAAAGAGGAGAGCAGACAAACTGACATAATTACAAGCTACTTTGATCAAATACAAAGACATCCTAGAGAGGCAACAAAGAAGAAGGTAAACTTGGTGGTGGTTTAGTCGCTAAGTCGTGTCCAACTCCACGGACACCATGGACTGTGGCCTGCCAGCCTCCTCTGACCACCAGCTTTTCCAGACAAAAATATCGGAGTGGGTTGCATTTCCTTCTCCAAATTAAGGGGCTGGGGGCAGAGTTTAGGGTGGGGCTGGCAGCATGCTTTTGGTTAAAGCTGCAACCGGGGTGGTATTTGTTGGACGTCTTCAGTCTCATAATGGACTATGTAATAAATATTTTGAAAAACAGTGAGAGTTCTCTCATCTTTCTTAATTTCACTAACACAGCTAATCACTTGTTTTGAAAGAGACAGAAACATGAGTCACCTGGAATAAGATCCACGGAGTGGACATTCCCAAAACACCAGCCACTTTGCATCTCATTATTTAAAAAAAAAAAAAAAAGCTTCCAAATTCTAAGATAAAAGACGTTTAAACAGAGCCAACTTCAGAAGACATAATGAAAAAGCAATGCCCTCTCTCTTCCTAAACAGGAGGCAGCTCTCTAGACCCATGACTCACTTCCGAGGGTGAAAGCTTTCTGGCCAAGGTGCTCACATGAGGACATGGGAATGAAAGATGTTGGGACCCCTTGGCTTCCCTCCCTGCTGTGACAAGTTATCCTCTTGAACTTACTGCATTTAAAGATGTTCTTTCTTATCTTCTGTAGAAAATTTTACAACAGCCAAAGAGAAAATGTCTTTGACTCCACATTCATCAGTAGCTTGCTTATATGGAAAATTGTGTTTTATGAAAGGTGACTCATGTGTTTATGTAAGGATATCTAAGTTTTCATTCTGTGCAATGTGGCAGCGAATGATAAATCCGTTGAACAAATGTGTTTTTGCATTTCTACCATGTAACACATAGAGTTGCGACTGAGCTAGTAATTTACATGTTCAGATGTTTCATCTTTCCAAGGAATTGACTTCCTGAGCTGGGACTCTGCTGAAATCTGCTGAGCCAAATTCTCCCAGTGCCAAAGTTACTCCCTCATAGGGTGAGACCCATTTGGAAGTTGCATTAACATTGCTTCAGGCTTCCAGGCAGTGACTGTTTCAAGAACGGCTCAAAGCTACATTAGAAAAGTTAATACATCTTGAAATGGGGATATTTTTTGACTTGAAAAGAAAACATATATTAAGTTTTTTAAATGATGAACTGGAAATTCTCCTTTGAAAAAAAAGAAAGAAAGAGAGAGATTTGCTAAATTTTCCTAGTATGGATAAGATATTTGTGTGATTACCAAACTGGGCAAGCTAACTGAAGAAGTGAGAAGAGAGGGGATGGGAGAGTAATTAAAACTCTTTCTATTCTAATTTAATTGCTTTCAAACTTAAACACCACTTTTAAAAACAAGCAAATTCCCCCATATTTTTAACTCATTCACTATGTTCCTAAAGGACTTAGCCTTGAAATCAATGAAAAATAATATGAAATAATACAAATATGCATAATAGTTTTTCAGGAATTTCTGGATCAAATTTCATTTTTACCACTTACCAGCTATATGCTTTTAGGGAAATTTCTTAACCTGTCTGGGATTTCAGCTTCTAAGCTAGTAAAATAGAAATTGCATTTAGTAAGATAATAGGTGTAAAGATTAATACTATTAAGTAAATATTCAATAAACAGAAGTTATTTTGACATATTAACCCTGAGAAAGGGAGTACAATGGCATATTTTAAACTAATTATAAAAATCTCAAGTGTCAGAAACCCACCAGGGAATGAGTTGTATTAAATAGCTGTGGGTTTATCCTTTTAAGCATTCAAACTTTAAAAATTATTATTATTTTAAATCTAAATCTTTCTAAAATCTTTCATACACTTTGGTTTTTCATAAGCAGATATTCAATGTAATCTAACATTTTCTTAGTAGTTTAGGATTATTAGATTGTCACTTTGTAAGCCTTTGAGGTTTGCAAAGCCATGTTCTTGTACTAATAATACACTGGCATTTAGACTGTGTTTGCTTTATATTGTTTAAAAATGTTCTTAGTGGCAATGTGGCCTGAAAGAGTCCTTTTTTATTTCCCAAGTAGAAAATCATCATTGAAAGCATTAAGTAGACACAGGAAAAATCCTGGATGTTATAAGATCAATTTTGGCATCTTTCTAAATAAAAATATTTCAGAAGGAAACAAATCATATAGTGACAGATGAGCTGGAATTTAAACTTCCTAAAGTTTAAATCCTACTCCAGTCTTTCATTTTGAAAAGATCACCATCAAATGGTAATTGCCTAATTGATTTACCATAATACTCCTCCAAAAGTGACTCAATACAGTACACTACATTGATATGCATATTTAGAAATAATAAACTAAGTCCTTTTCCCATCTAGCCCTATGAAGTTTTTATCTGAAAAATATTTTGTATGTATTTTCTTTGCACTGATTCCCTGAGATTACATAGGATATACTTACATGTTAAAGAGCAAATAAAACAATTTTTCAATTTTTGTTTTGTTCTTCTAATTATAAAATCCCTATAGCTTTCTTATGATGAGAATCTGACCCAATAAAATTGTTTCCAGAAAGAGGAATTTTCCTTACATTTTCCAATGATTTAATCAGAGCACATTGGTATATTTACTTCTGCGGGAGCCAGGAAAACCTGTATGGATTATTTCAGTGCCATAGAAATGAAAACTAGGAGTTTTCATCTAGAAATGAAAACTTAGAATATTTTACAATGATTTACTTACTCTGTGTGATAAAATTTTCCAACTTCAAGCTTAGCTAAAAGTAATTTAATTTCAACATTTTACTGAAATGCAAAGCCAGGTTTTTTTCAATGGCCAAAAGACACGGCCAGCTGGAATTATAGAGCCCATAGAGGACACCCTAATACCCTTAGCCCATTGAGTTCTTGGTTTAGAAAGTTTTCTGGTCTGTAAAACTAACTTTCTCCCTTCAAACAAGGAAGATCAAGCAAACTCAGCGTTGAAACATAAATTGAGTGAAAGTGAAAGTGAAGTCACTCAGTCGTGTCTGACTCTTTGCGACCCCATGGACTGTAGCCTACAAGGCTTCTCCGTCCATGGGATTTTCCAGGCAAGGGTACTGGAGTGCATCGCTATTTCTTTCTCCAGGGGATCTTCCCCACCCAGGAATCAAAACCGGGTTTCCCGTATTTCAGGCAGATGCTTTACCCTCTGAGCCACCAAAGAAGCCCCCAAATTGGGTGAAGAATAGTCTAATTATCCAGAGGAGACAAAACTCAATTCCCTCTTTCTCCTCAAGAATATGGAAGATCAGTGGACCTAAGAAGTTAAAGAAACTTTTAGTAATGTCTTGAAATAACTTGCTTCATGGCTTTGCTTGGGCTTCCCTGATGATTCAGCAGGTAAAAAAAATCCACTGCAATGCAGGAAACACAGGTTCCATCTCTGGGTTGGGAAGATCCCTCCCAGAAGGAAACTGCAACCCACTCCAATATTCTTGCCTGGAGAATCGCATGGACAGAGGATCGTGGCTGGCTATGGCCCATAGAGTCGCAAAGAGTAGATCACATGGCACATACGTGCCAGAAATGAGGAAAAGGGCAGGGGTGGCTTTGATTTGAGCTGAGTCTTTGCTGCAGGCATAGGATTTGGTTCCTAGCCCTCTTTAAATATCAGCCATGTTAGGGTGAAAATGAGAGCCCATGTCACTCAGGGTCCAAGCATGAGAGAGAAGCCACACAGTAATCTAAATAGGGAAAATTTTAATATAAGGATTAGTAGCTAAAATATGGGATTGAAGTAAAGAAGAATTGGCTAACAGGAAATAAAGAGAACGTTAAAGGATACGGGAATAGCAGATATAAGAAGCAAACTCTATCCTCAGGACTGAAATAGGGGGTCTGAGGAAGAACCTCCCACACACATCCCCAGGGCTGAGAGCCAGACCTTGTTGGACAGCATGGTCACGGCTCTCAGGGTGGCAGAGAAGTTTCTGTGTGCGTGCCAATCTGCTCTCTAGCGTGCCAGGGAATTTGACTGCTGGAGGCACTGGGCTACAAAATCACTTGAAGGGAGTGCTTGGGAAAGCGACTGGCAGCTGAGTGCTGTTGGCTGCTAGTGCAGGAGTCAGATGCTGGAGAAGCTGTGAATGCGCCAGGATCCTAGTACTGGAGAATTCAGCACTGTAAATGCCAGGCTCAGGGGAAATGTGCGGGCGGTAGGAGCTGGGCATGATACACGAGTGTGTAGGGAAAGCACATTAGAACCTGAGGGGAAACTCCTTCATCCTGCAATTGGACAAAGATAAGCTTATTGCTAGCTAGCAAGAGAAACTTTGCTCTCATTTTTATAAGGGAGACAGTGAAAGGTAAATTTGAAGCTGATGGGCAATAAATTGATAACTGGCAAAGAATTCAGAGAGGAAGCACCTTCTGAGGCTGTGCTGAGAGCCAGGCTACCATGGGTAGGGGGACCCTGGCTTGAGTGAGTGAGTGAGTGCTCAGTTGTGTCCAGCTTTTTGCAACCACATGGACTGTAGCCCTCCAGGCTCCTCTGTCCATGGGATTCTCCAGGCAAGAATATGGAGTGGGTTGCTATGCCCTCCTCCAGGGGAATCTTCCCAACCCAGAGATCAAACTAGTGTCTCCTGTGTCTCCTGCCTTGGCAGGCGGGTTCTTTACCACTAGCTCCACCTGGAAAGCCCTGTTCAATGAGGGCTACTGAAGAAAAAAAATCTCATTCTGTTTGTGTTTATTCTAATGGAGAAAACGACAATGTGCGTATGTTGTTGTTCAGTAGCTAAGTAATGTATGACTCTGCTACCCCTGGACTGCAGCTTGCCAGGTTTCCTTGTCCTTCAGTAGCTCCTGGAGTTTGCTCAAATTCACGTCCATTGAGTCAGTGATGTTATCCAACTACCTCATCCTCTGCCACCCCCTTCTCCTTGTGCCTTTTATCTGTCCCAGCATCAGGGTCTTTCATCCACTTATCATTATGTGTCAGGCACTGTGGTAGGTACTTTTCATATCTCATTTTAACTTTAAAAATATAAATATTTAATCCTGATTTTAATTAACTAATATGGTCAAGGTTACTCAGCTATTGACCATATATTTCATATTGCATATGAATTAATATTTCATTTATTAAGCTGTGTAACTTTTTGAAAGTTACATAATTCTTGGATGCTTCAGTTGCCTCTTTAGTACAGAATCAACTTTATAAAATTGTGAGGATTAAATTAGATAATGCATGGTACAAAATCCTTGAAATCATCCTTGGTATATTAAATATACTCAATAAACCCAAGGAGAGTGTTAGTGGTGGTGGAACAGAACAGAATAATAATACTCTGACCTGGATCTATAGCATTCTGAAGCGCATTTCTTATACATCACTGCTAATAGTTTTCCAGTTTCCCAAGAATCAGTTTCCACAGTAACTCTTGTTATCACTTGAGTTTTCAATAATGGTAAGTATTTAACAACCAGCAATCTGGAAAGCAAGTATTGATTTGTAGTGTTTGCCATGGTGTAGGTTCTTCCAGCATGGTCAATTTCAAGTTATTAATACCAAAGTAACTAAAAAGCCTCTTGATGAAACTGAAAGAGGAAAGTGAAAAAGTTGGCTTAAAGCTCATTCAGAAAACTAAGATCATGGCATCTGGTCCCATCACCTCATGGGAAATAGATGGGGAGAAAGTGGAAACAGTGTCAGACTTTATTTTGGGGGGCTCCAAAATCACTGCAAATGGTGATTGCAGCCATGAAATTAAAAGACGCTTACTCCTTGGAAGGAAAGTTATGACCAACCTAGATAGCATATTAAAAAGCAGAGACATTACTTTGCCAACAAAGGTCCATCTGGTCAAGGCTATGGTTTTTCCAGTGGTCATGTATGGATGTGAGCGTTGGACTGTGAAGAAAGCTGAGCGCCGAAAAATTGATGCTTTTGAACTGTGGTGTTGGAGAAGACTCTTGAGAGTCCCTTGGACTGCAAGGAGATCCAACCAGTCCATCCTAAAGGAGATCAATCCTGGGTATTCATTGGAAGGATGATGCTGAAGCTGGAATTCCAGTACTTTGGCCACCTAATGTGAAGAGTTGATTCATTGGAAAAGACCCTGATGGTGGGAGGGATTGGGGGCAGGAGGAGAAGGGGACAACGGAGGATCAGATGGTTGGATGGCATCACCGACTTGATGGGCATGAGTTTGAGTAAACTCCGGGAGTTTGTGATGGACAGGGAGGCCTGCCGTGCTGCGATTCATAGCGTCACAGAGTCGGACACGACTGAGCAACTGAACTGAACTGAACATTACTGAATGCCCGATTGTGAAAATATCAACATATACACAATCAGTTCTCATGAGCTGGTGAGAATCAACTCCAGAGCACCATGTGACAGTAATCATTCTTTGACAAATATAGTAGAGAATTAATATTAGTGATTATTGTTGTTATAGTCATTATATAGACTAAATACTAAAATAAAAGACATTGACGCAATATAGATTTTTGCATCTGTTAGAAAAAGGGAAAACATTGTCTTATCATAAACCTGAATTCCTATTTCGATTTGTTGCTGTCATTTTATATTTATTTGCCAGTTTTTTTAGAAATAGTTTTATTTATTTATTTATTTTTGGCTGTGATGGGTCTTTGTTGCTGCATGGATTTTTCTCCAGTCATGGCCAGCAGAGGCTACTCTCTGGTTGTGGTTGTGGTACATGGGCTATGCCACAACTTTTGTGGAACACCAGTTCTAGAGCACAAAGATTTTAGTAGTTGAGATTTCCAGGCTCTAGAGGACAAGCTCAGTAGTTGTGGTGCACAGACTTAGTTGCTCTGTGGCATGTGGGAGCTTCCTGGATCAGGGATCAAACTGGTGTCTCCTGTACTGACAGGCGGATTCTTTACCACTGACCCACCAGGGAAGTGCTCCATTTTCTCACGTAAGTATTAACATAATGAAAGAAAAGAGTGAAAGAGAGAATTCAAACTTTGTCTAATACATTCTGACTCCTCAGAACCGACGGAATGTGGTTTTCTTGTGTATATTTTCCAAGTGCATCTCTTTTGGAAATATGCCAAGAATTACCTTAAAAGACAAACACAAATAAATGAAAACTCTGAAGTCTGAAGATAGCAAGGAAACAACCTCTGCCAGCCTACACTTTACTGTCCTTCTGATTAACCTTTACGATTTCTTCTTTTCTTTGTTCTTCCTTCTGGAATTAAGAATTTGCTGAAAATGAACACACGCATGCTTCACACGTGACCGTATTACATCCTTTCTACTAGTACACAGGCTCTGGTCAGACACCATAAGTCTTTCAAAATTTATCTTTCCGTGGATTTAACATAGAAAATTGTCTGTTGGAAACAATTTATTATTTCCCTTATGAAATATGGTTTTCATAATGTTCAAAGGCTGGTACTGTTCAATTAAATAAAATGCTGTCTTTCTTTTTTCCATTTTTATGTTGGAAAAGATCTGCATTGCTGGATTTTTTAATTTTTTGTCAGCCAAAGATAACTCCAGAGAGAAAGCTGTTTAACACTTGTTTTACAACTGTTCAATAAAAGACACTTGGCATCTGCCGGTTTGTATTTAAGAGAAAAGGGGCTTCGCTATGGTTCAGTGCTTAAGAATCCTCCTGCCAGTTCAGGGGACATGGGTTCCTTCCTTAGTCTGGAAAGATCCGACAAGCTGCAGAGCAACTTCTATGTCTGTGGACCACAAGTACTGAGCCTGCACTCTAGAACCTGTGAGTAACCGTCAGTTACTGAAGCCCATGTGCCTAGAGCCGTGCTCTGCAACAAGAGAAGCCACCACAATAAGAAGCGCTTACGCCGCATCTAGAGAGTAGATACTGCTCGCCACGACTGGAGAAAGCCCATGAGCAGCAACAAAGACAGTGCAGCAAAAAAAATAATGATAATAATAATCTTAAAAAAAGGAAAAGAAGCAAACTTATGATGGCACTATATTTCAGGGATCCACTTTTTTCCACCAGCATCAGATCGTTTATACAGGCTATCAGTGAGTTCCCTGGGATGGCAGGGGTGAGGATGGGGGTTCGTAATGGTAAATGAGCAACTGGCCTGCTTTGGGTGAGCTGGACTGACAATATTCCAGGGATCTGGGCTCGGGAAGGGCCCAATGTGGTCAGAGAGGAGGACCATGAGCCCTGCAGGAGGGCCTACTGAGGGTCAGCCCTATGTGAAGCACTGTCCCCCGTGCTGCCTCATTTACTCCTCATGCTAATGGCGTGGCAATGACAATATTGTTGCTATCTTATAAATAAAGAAGATGAGATGCAAAATAAAAACATTCATCCAGGGTCGCAAAACTTGAAAACACTGGATAGGGATTTCAGTGAAATCATTTTAGGTCTATCCTCTCTGTACCATACTAGTCTTCCTCTTAGTCTAAAGTCTCTTAATTCTGAGCAACATGGAAACATGTACATTACCATATGCAAAATAGGCAGCCAACGGGAATGTGCTGTATGGCTCCAGGAACCCAAACTAGGGCTCTGTAATGACCTAGAGGGGTGGGATGAGGAGGGAGGTGGGAAGGAGGGAGAGGACATATGTATACCTATGGCTGATTCATGTTGATGTTTGGCAGAAACCAACACAATTTTGTAAAGCATTATCATTCAATTAAAAAACAAATAATTTTTTAAATTTATTTTTTATTGAAGATAATTGAATTACAGAATTTTGCTGTTTTCTGTCAAACCTCAACATGAATTAGCCATAGGAATACATATGTCCTTTTCCTTTTATGTAAATTTTAAAAGATTAGCATGAATTATTTTTAAAAATCAGAAGCATGTATATTTAATTCTTGCAATTAAAAAATGCTATGTATCCTAACACATTAGCTAAAAATAAATAAATAAAGACTCTCGATTTTTATTTTTATTTAATTCCGAAGAAAGGGGTTGAAATTTTTCCTTTTGGCTCAGTAATTACATTGTCAAGTAGATAGAAGTATACTCCAATATGGAAAGATTCTTTCCTAAGAGGTTCTTTAGAAAAAAAAATTTAATTTTCAAAACCAAAGAAGTCAAAATTCTGATCAGTAAATTATTCAACTTAAAAAATAATCCTTTATTATACAGAATATTCACCATAGGCTTTCTTTAAGTAATCAAACTTTATGGCACTTAAAAAAAAATTGCTAATACAACTTTGATTAGAATGGAGATTTTCATGAATAATTTTAACAGTTCAGAACACCATTATATGTATGTACTCATGTGCATGAAATCACTTTATTAATTTGAAGAGAACAGATTAATAGGTAATTTATAAATGGCATTTACAGTAAAGTGCAATAACAGTAAATTTGACATGGATCTTGATTTACTATCGATACAATGGTGGAGTTTGATCAGATCAGTGGTTTTCACACTTGTGGGAGCTTCAGAACACTTTGTACAGTCAATATGTAGAACAGCAAAGCTACAGTGGCTGAAAGGAGAAAAGGGGGACCCAGAGGGCTGCACTTGGTGACCAGTGATATTCTAGAATTCTATGCTTTGAGAAAGATGAAGCTAGAGCATGTAATCTCTAATCAAAATCCATGAGAGCTGTCAGTATCATTTTGTTACAAGAGCTGATCTTCAACTAACATTTGCCTAAGGGGGGCCTTGAAGCATCCATGCCCATGAGCTAGAATATTCCTACAGGGCCAGGCCTCTGATAGAGCTCCAAGGCCTTGGCAGATAGGTACCTTATGACTTCTGTAACCTCACATTTAATTCCCACAAGCACCATCATTTCAATCACTCAGTTGTGTTCAATTCTTTGTGACCCCATGAGTCGCAGCACATCAGGCCTCCCTGTTCATAACCAACTCCTGGAGTTTACTCAAACTCATGTCCATTGAGTCGGTGATGCCATCCAACCATCTCATCTTCTGTCATCCCCTACTCCTTTGACCTTCAATCTTTCCCAGTGGCAGGGTCTTTTCAAATGAGTCAGTTCTTCATATCAGGTGGCCAAAGTATTGGAGTTTCAGCTTCAACATCAGTCCTTCCAATGAATATTCAGGACTTATTTCCTTTAGGATGGACTGGTTGAATCTCCTTGCAGTCCAAGAGACTCTGAACAGTCTTCTCCAACACCACAGCTCAAAAGCATCAATTCTTCGGTGCTCAGCTTTCTTTATAGTCCAACTCTCACATCCATACACGACTACTGGAAAAACTATAGCTTTGACTTGCGGACCTTTGTTGGCAAATTAACGTCTCTGCTTTTTAATATGCTATCTAGGTTGGTCATAGCTTTCCTTCCAAGGAGTAAGCGTCTCTTAATTTCATGGCTGCAAGCACCATCTGCAGTGATTTTGGAGCCCAGAAAAATAGTCTTTCACTGTTTCCCTGTCTATTTGCCAAAAAGTGATGGGACCAGATGCCATGATCATAGTTTCCTGAATGTTGACTTCTAAGCCAACTTTTTTACTCTCCTCTTTCATTTTCATCAAGAGGCTCTTTAGTTCTTCTTTACCTTCTGCCATAAGGGTGGGGTCATCTGCATACCTGAGGTTATTGATATTTCTCCCAGCAATCTTGATTCCAGCTTGTGCTTCATCCTGCCCAGCATTTCTCATGATATACTCACCATATAAGTTAAATAAGCAAGGTGACAATATACAGCCTTGACATACTCCTTTCCCTATTTGGAACCAATCTGTTGTTCCATGTCCAGTTCTAACTGTTGCTTCCTGACCTGCATACAGATTTCTCAAGAGATAGGTTAGGTGGTCTGGTATTCCTGTCTCTAAGAATTTCCCACAGTTTGTGGTGATCCACACAGTCAAAGGCTTTGGCATAGTCAATAAGACAGAAATAGATGTTTTTCTGGAACTCTTTTGCTTTTTCAATTATCCAGTGGATGTTGGTAATTTTATCTCTGGTTCCTCTGCCTTTTCTAAATCCAGAAAAAGATTTAGACATCTTGAACATCTGGAAGTTCACAGTTCATGTACTGTTGAAGCCTGGCTTGGAGAATTTTGAGCATTACTTTACTAACATATGAGATGAGTGCAATTCTGTGGTAGTTTGAGCATTCTTTGTCATTGCCTTTCTTTGGGATTGGAATGAAAACTGTCCTTTTTCAGTCCTGTGGCCACTGCTGAGTTTTCCAAATTTGCTGGCATATTGAGTGCAGCACTTTCACAGCACCATCTTTCAGGATTTGAAATAGCTCAACTGGAATTCCATCATGTTCACTAGCTTTGTTTGTAGTGATGCTTCCTAAGGCCCACTTGACTTCACATTCCAGGATGTCTGGGTCTAGGTGAGTGATCACACCATCGTGATTATCTGGGTCATGAAGATCTTTGATGTATAGTTCTTCTGTGTATTCTTGCCACCACCTCTTCTTAATATCTTCTGCTTCTGTTAGGACCATACCACTTTTGACCTTTACTGTGCCCATCTTTGCATGAAATGTTCCCTTGGTATCTCTAATTTTCTTGAAGAGATCCCTAGTCTTTACCATTCTATGGTTTTCCTCTAATTCCTTACACAGATCACTGAGAAAGGCTTTCTAATCTCTCCTTGCTATTCTTTGGAACTCTGCATTCAAATGGGTATATCTTTCTTTTTCTCCTTTGCTTTGCTCTTCTCTTCTTTTCACAGCTATTTATAAGGCCTCCTCAGAGAGTCATTTTGCTATTTTGCATTTCTTTATCTTGGGGATGGTCTTGATTCCTGTATCCTGTACAATGTCATGAGACTCCATCCATAGTTCTTCAGCCACTCTATCAGATCTAATCCATTGAATCTATTTGTCACTTTCACTGTATAATCATAAGGGATTTTATTTAGGTCATACCTGAATGGTCTAGTGATTTTCCCTATTTTTTCAATTTAAGTCTAAATTTGGCAATAAGGAGTTCATGATGTGCGCCACAGTCAGCTCCCAGTTTTGTTTTTGCTGACTGTATAGAGCCTCTCCATCTTTGGCTTCAAAGAATATAATCAAACTGATTTTGGAATTGACCATCTGGTGATGTCCATGTGTAGAGTCTTCTCTTGTGTTGTTGGAAGAGGATGTTTGCTATGACCAGTGCATTCTCTTGGCAAAACTCTGTTAGCCTTTGCCCTGCTTCATTCTGTACTCCAAGGCCAAATCTGCCTGTTACTCCAGGTGTTTCTTGACTTCCTACTTTTGCATTCCAGTCCCCTATAATGAAAAGGATATCTTTTTTGGGTGTCAGTTCTAGAAGATCTTGTATGTCTTCATAGAACTGTTCAACTTCAGCTTCTTCAGCAATATTGGGGGGCATAGATTTGGATTACCTTGATACTAAATGGTTTGCCTTGGAAACAAACAGAGATCATTCTGTTGTTTTTGAGATTGCATCCAAGTACTGCATTTTGGACTCTTTTTGTTTACTGTGATGGCTATTACATTTCTTCTAAAGGATTCTTGATTCGCTTAGTCATGTCCAACTCTTCGTGGCCCCATAGACTGTAACCCACCAGGGTCCTCCATCCATGGAATTTTCCAGGCAAGAGTACTGGAGCAGGCTGCCATTTTCTTCTCTAGGGGACCTTCCTAACTCCTGGGATCGAACCTGAATCTCCCGCATTTCAGGCAGACGCTTTGCCGTCTGAGCCACCAGGTAGTTTTCAAGCACTGGGCTTGGATTTGAAGCCAAATCTGTACAATACCAGTGCCCTTTGCACCACAGTGCCTCTCCCCAAACTATCAATAAGCCATCATTTTTATAATCTTACATACATATTTCCTTTGTCTTATTTTCCCTATGATGTCAGCAAGAAATCCTGTTTATCTTCATGTTCCTGCTCAAGCTAACCTCTTGTGAAGCAGCCTCCTATTTCCACTATTGCTCTTAAAAAAAAAAAAAAAAAAAATCCTACCATTTCTTTAAGTTATATTTCCTCCCCAGAGTTTGCCTTTGGCAACTTTATACCTCAAGAGTCTCTTATCTCTGAATTGGCTTGGTCTTATTAGTACCAACATTTTAGTTTTGATTAAATTATTTTTATTAGTTATTGTTACAATTTTTCATTTTATATTCTTCACATGAATTCTATATTTAACATGAAGTATATTTTTTATATATTTTGGCATCCTCTACATCGAGGAATATGACATGTGGAGGGCCAAGAAGGAGTATATTCACTCAGGTGCTCAATAAACAATTATTGAATGAATATTATCTAATTCTTGGTTGCTGCTGTTCAGCAGCTAAGTCATGTCCTACTCTTTGCCACCCATGGATTACAGGATGTGAGGCTTCTCTGTCCTTCACTAGTTCCCTGAGTTTGCTCAAACTCATGTCCATTGAATCAATGATGCCATCCAACCATCTCATCTTCTGTCACCCCTTAAATATTCTTGAAACAACAAAGCACAGTGCTCAATACAGACATCATCAATTTAGTCACTGGTCCTAACAACTGTGATAAAATGTCCTAAGGTGCAAGCCTTTAAGCATAAAGTGTTGCAATATATAAATCATAAATAAACTGGAGACCTTCAGGAGGTTAGACAGTGCAAGACATAATGCAAACCCGAATTAAGGTAGGAGCCAAGGGTGTGGTGAAGAGGACTTGGGCATGAGCAATTTCCTAGACCTGATGAGCAGTCAGATATTCAGAGCAGAGAGCAGGAAAATAATGTAGGATGATCGCCAAGGTTTTCATCTGGAGCTCCAGACCACACTCATCTAATGATGGACCAATTTACTGGGAGGCACAGTCGAAAGGTCAGATCTGATGGATGGATTGACTGTTAGTTTCATTTCAGTGAGGAGAGGACCCAGGGAATATCCAGACAGAGTTCCGTATCCAGGAGGCAGGTGGATACACAGAGAGGAAGCTCTTTGGAGAGGCAAGTCTGGAGATAGAGAGAGGAAGCCATCATTATAAAGGTAATATTTAAAATGAAGTTATGTAGAAAGGTTATACCAAAAACCAGAAACATTACTCTATTTAGGGATCCAAGAGAAGACCATTACTTAGGGAACAGGTACCAACTATATCTCAGTAAAACTGGAGGGAAAAGGAACAAGTGAAGTAAGAATTGTCAGAGAGAGAGACTAAGAAGAAATTTAAGGAAGAAATAATAGCAGAGGCAAAAGACAGAAGGGCAGGTGGGATGGGGTGAGAGATGGGAGGGGTTTCAAGAGAGAGGGGACATATGTATGCCTATGGTCGATTCATGTTGATGGATGGCAAAAATCATCAAAATATTGTAATTATCTTCTAATAAAGATAGGAAAAAAATAAATAAAAAGAAAGGTTCCTGGGCACTTATCTTCCTTATTCCATGTGACAGATTTTTTAAATTGCTGTCATTCTTCTCAACAGGAGCACTGCATTTGTACAACTCTGAAAGTGAAAAAGAAAGTGAAAGTTGCTCAGTCGTGTCTGACTCTTTGCGACCCCATGGACTATACGGTCCATGGGATTCTCCAGGCCAGAATACTGGAGTGGGTAGCTTTTCCCTTTTCCAAGGGATCTTCTCAACCCAGGGATTGAACCCAGGTCTCCTGCATTGCAGGCAGATTCTTTACCAGCTGAGTCACAAAGGAAGCCCTAGAGAGTGCCATTTATGTAACATACAATGCTGATGGACTCTTTAGGAGCTGTGAACCTCTGTAATGGTATGGCTCCCAAAGTCTGTTTTCAAGTTGACCTCAAGCTCAGCACAAAAAAAAAAAAAAAAGTTTTTTAATATACAGACTAAGCCCCTCAGTCATGTCCGACTCTTTGCGACACCACAGACTGTAGCCCGCCAGGATCCGCTATCCATGGGATTCTCCAGGCAAGAATACTAGAGTGGGTTGCCATGTCCTTCTCCAGGGGATCTTCCCAACCCAGGAATCGAACCTGAATTTGTTATGTTTCCTGCATTGGCAGATGGGCTTTTCACCACTAGTGCCACCTGGGAAGCCTAATATACAGAAAATAATTTTTAAAAATGAGATTTTTGCTCCCACCTCTCTTTCACTGTCACTTCAAAATCTTCATCCACCTTGACTCTAGGTTTCCCTTGGGTTATTTGCAGGTCATGCAAGCTATCTCCTCTATTAATTCTCTCCCAATGATATAGTCTAGTCCCACACTCAGTCTGAACATGAATTTTACATTTATAGAAGCAGATGAAAAAAAATGCAATGTCAGTATACCCCTAACAGTCATTTTTACAAAAGTGTCCTGTCAATTCATTTAGGATTTGCCATGACTAGGGGATAGTTCACCTACTGTAATAATAAAGTGTTCAAAAGTATCATCAAATGGAGAACTCCCTATGTGCTCTCTCTATGAAAAGATGTTCCCTTAAAGATGCAGCTCTTAATGCACAGTGTAAAATGCTTGTAGCTTTTATTAGGTCTTAGATGAAAAACATGTTTTACCACATACCAGAGTAGCAGACGTCAACTCACTTTTCAAATTGGGAACAGCTTTTCATTTTGTTCTATTCAACAATTTCTGGGTCCTAACTCAACCCTTGCCTCCTTCCATCCCACCTCCCACTAGTGTGCATTTGTCTTTGCCCTAGCCAAGCAATGTCACAAGCTGCTTCTTCAACGACGATGTGTGCAAGGTGATGGAGGAGGATTTCCAAGATCGGGATTCACTGTGCTCTCGCTCCTTTTATTCAATAAGAATAAAAGAGGGGAGCTGGATGGTGAAATATTTACTACCTCCACACTGCTGATTGAACGCAATCCACAGGAAACCCAGATGTCCAGAGTAGTAGATCAGAGAAGGGAAATCATGCGACTATAGAGCCAAATTTTGATTTCTAGCCGCCTGCCTAAGAAAAAAAAGACCATCTGCTGTGTTATTAAAACCCCAAAAGGAAGCATCTATCACAATCTCCTTCTAAGTGCCACATCTTTATTTACTGATGATTAGTAAATCTAGTTCACTCTTTATGATGTTTAAATATAATTGATAGTTTAAATATGATTTCAAATGATAAATTATGGATAGAAGAGAGTTTTTTTTTTTTTTAGTCTAAATTAAATTGTTTAAGTCTTACTCTTTGGAGGAAGAAGAATGCTAGATCTCATTTCATTTTATAACTGGACACACACTTTGAACCAAATCCTACTCTTCTATGTTAGATACAAAGTTCAAAGAGCCTCAACAGAGTACAGTACAAACATTCTTGTCATATATGTTCTTTGCTGGCAAGAGGGTTATTCTTGGTTTTGTTTTAATAGACAATGGAGCCCGAGGTCTGAACATAGTCCTCAAAAATCAAGAGATCTGGGTTCTAATTCCAATCCTCAATCTGGACAACTCTGTAAGCTTTCGGTATCACATTCAAAGTGGGGAAGATGTATAACTTGCCTCCTTTTGCTCCAAAAAGCTATTACAAGCAGAAGTGAGGTAATCACTGTGAACACGCATTAACCTCTTCAAAGAAAGAATGGTGAAGAAAAGCAAGACAATGACTTTTTTTGAAACAATATATGATTTTTTTTTCCCTTCAACATTTTCCAGCTAGCCAAGTTTAAAGGCAGTGGTGCCCGTTTAAAAAGCAAAATCACAGAAACATGCAGAAAAATTTGGAATCAATTTATTTAAAGACATGTTCTTTGCAGCTGTTGTTCATTAAGATACTTTTATTGACGTGTCCAGAAATCTTTCCTAGTAGTTTAGGCACGCGGGGGCTTTGAGCCCTATGAAGTATAGCAAATTGCAGATGAATTGGTCCAGAAGTGTAGGGTTTTTTTTGTTTTAACCAAATGCTTTTTAAAATAGAATATTCTCAAAGGAGTGATTGGTGGGGGAAGGGAAGTATTGTACTGACACTTAAGAGATCCTTGACCTTCTGGAATGCACATCTAAACTTCTGCAACAGTAGCTCAAAAGGACTGAAACTCAGTTTTCAAAACCACTGTAATAGTCTACTTTCTCCAGGGATCCCAAACCAAAGGATCCAGGCATAATTAGTTTATAATAAAGTGATGCTTGCTTTAAGAAATCTGTTTTGCTAAGAAGTCTTTGTATTGGTGCATCACAAATTTCCAGGTCTCAGGAAGAACAGGAGATTGCCAAGTGGACTTGGCAAAAGATAGAGAAGGGAAAAGAGCAATAGGTGGAAGAGCATATTCAAAGATATGGAACCTAAGAACACAAAGCTAGTTGGAAGAGCTGTAAGCATTAATTCATTTATTAATTTGATCATTTATTCATTTCTTTGTAAGTATACATGGAGCTCCTACGTTAGGCTGGGTACCACTATGGGTAGTTAATAATAAGATACATCTCTGATATCAAACAATTGGCATTACAGATAGGGAGATGGGCACACAAATGATTGCCCTACAGTGTATTAAGGTTTAGACAGAAGTAGCAATGAGTTCTGTAGAAGCTCAACAGTCCAGAGGAGAAGAGATGGTGTGTGTTGTGGGGGTGGGAGGATCATATCAAAAATTTCCAAGGAAAGTGTAACATCTGAATGGAATCCTGAAGAACCAAAAGAAGACAGCAATATCTTCTTATGAAAAAAGGGCCTTCCAGGTTGAAGAGCAATATGAGGAAATGGCTGAAAGCTAGAGAACATTTGGTGGGATGCAAAAATTACAGGAAGTTCTGATTGGGGTTAAGATTATGTAGAAGCGGGTAGAGGGTAGCTGTTGGCAGTAAAGGAGACATGGAGATGAAGGAAATTGAAAAGAGAGGTAAGAAGCAGTAAAAGCTTGGAGGACCTTGAATGTCACGCTAAGTTAAAGAGATTTGGGTTCAGAGTTCCACTGGAGGAGGCTGACAGGGTTAACTTTTCAGGGAGGTTAGTCTCTGGAGGGTGGAGAGGGATGCTGATGGGGAAGACCAATGAAGGTTGATGTTTAATCTCTGTATATGGGCTGCAGAGAAAAGGGGGATGTTAGTGAGGCAAAAGCATTGACAGAACTGAAAGCTTAGATGTCTCTCCTCTGGGAGCCCTCTCTGATTCCCACAAGTCTTCATTCACCAATCCCTGGGCTCACTGCAATAGAAGCACATGTTTCTGCCTACTTTAGTTGCCCTCTCTGGAAAGAGGCACTGCACCTCAGTCATTGCTATGTTTCCAGAGTCTTGATTCTTCAAGGAGAGTGATTAAAAACAGCTGGAGGGTCGGTATGGATGTACATTATACTGTGGAAGTCAGAAATCTAACACATAATAGGTGGTCAGAAATGTCTGCTGAAGTGAACTGATACATGAATTGAAAGCCCTTACCTTGCCAGTTTCCCCATTTGGTACTGAGGCTTCAAAAAAGCAAGGACTTTGAAGAAATTTTCTCTTCAAAGATTTTGCTATTTAATCAGGCTGAGCCTGCAAAGTAGAAGCAACATCTGCCTTTTTGGATCATGGTTGGGATAGCTACATATAATATTTGAAAATGACCTGGCAGGTTTGTAGAGCCAGGTTTTTAGATCCTAATTTATAAATAAATTATGAGAGGAGGTGATAATTCCTTTTTCTGTGTCTTTCAGATGGACTCTCCTCAGCTCTATCTCTCATATCTCTGTTTCCCCTCCTCCTTTTCCTCCTTGATTCACTGAATCACACCATGGGGTTGATGATCTGCCCTGTGATTCACTTAAAAATGGAAGTTATCAGAGATGAACTCATCCATCTATCCACAACTTTCCATCCTCCTGTATCAGTGCCCATACTCTGTCTCCCTCCTCTCACCTTGGAAGAAATGTGCCTGATCTTGTCCAAGGGCAACACCCTGACTTGTGGACTGGATCTCATCTCCACTTGGCTAATTGAGATTCCTCTTCTGTAATCATTCTCTTTCTCCTGCACCATCCATTTCTCTTTCTCTACAGCATGATTTCCATCATGTTATAATCATGCTGCAATTTCTCCCATCTTCAAAAAATCCAAGTTGTCTTTCATCCCTCTATAGTCATTATGTCTCTGCTCCAACTCACAATAGTTTTGCTAAACTGCTTCCTCCACTTTCTCCTTCACCTCCTTTTCTATTCTTAATCTCCTCTGATTGGGATCCTGCCTCATCATATCACTGAGGCTGCTTTTAACAAGGTTTCCAATGACCTCCATGTTGTCAAATCCAATAGTTCCTTCCCAGTGTTTGTCTTAGTTAACGTCTCACAAGCATTCAGAAAAAAATGAACTCAGTTTTGAAACTCTCTTCTCTCTTACTTGGTGAAACCACTTTCTGAATTTTTCTCCTACCTCATCTTTGCTATTTGTCAGTGTCTTTAATCGGATTACTCTTCTTCACCAGATCTTTAAATCAAGGAGTTCCCTGATGCTGAGGGACCTATTTTCTTCTCTGTCTAAACTCTCTCCCTAGATGATCTTATCCAGTTTATCACAAAACTACCCATTTGCTAATGGCTTCCAAGTTACATCTCCAGCAATGACCTTTCTCAGTTGCCTACAGGACATCTATACTTACAGGTATAATGGTTATCTCAAAGTTTACATGTTCCAAAAACTCTATTTCATTCTCTTAAACCCAGTCTCTACTCTTTCAGAAAATGATCCCACCATACCAAGCAGATATCCTTGACCTTATACTCATTCTCTGCAAACACTCCATGAGTGTGTTTCATATTTGTTCACATGTCTCCATCCACTACTACTATTCCAATCCACACCCCTATCATTTATCTCCTGGAACACAGTCATAACCTCCTATGTAGCCTTATCTTCTACTCCCAATCCCTCCATATAGTTTCAGGAGTGATATTTCAATACTTAAACAAAGATCTTTCTATCCCAAGCTTAAAGTTCTTCAGGGACTTCTCAATAGCACTTAGGATAAATCTCTTACCCTCGTGTAAATATGCAGTCCGTGGGGTCACAAAGAGTCAGACACAACTGAGCAACTGAACTGAACTGAACTGAACTGAACTTGTGTAAATATGCTACATAAGCTAGACCCAGACCAACTTCTTTACCTCCTCTAGGACCACTTTCAATCTTACATCTCCTCCTAGATCTCTTTAATTTCATTAAATACATCAATCTCAGCAGTCCTGATGGTTTTTCTGCATGGAACATTTTCTGCCTGATCTCAGAGACAGACTTTCATATTTATCACACCATCCTCTAATCATCCTCCACATGGCAGCTATCACTGTCTCTTCTATATCATTTGTCTTTATGTATGTCTGTCTGACCACTAGACTCTAAACTAGGATGTAATCTTTATTAGAGAAGATTTTTGCTCTATCTTTTTTTGATGCAATATTCTCATCACGTAGAATTTTTCAGAAAACAGAGTGGGGGCTCACAAATAAGTAGTGAACAAGTGAATTAATCTCACCCAATTGCCAAAATGGGCCTTTGAGATTATTCTAGTTAAACATCCTCTTTTTACAGATGAGAAATCTGAGGCCCAGAGAGGAATCGTTATTTGCCTAGAATCATTTAAGCTAGCAGTAAGAATATCTTCAGCATTGGCTCTATAGAAACTTTTTTTGTTTGAAGTAATACCATATACCTACAAGTAAAAAAATCAATATACATGAAACTCTACTTTCTATGAGAATACATCATAGGACAGGTCAGCTCAGCAGCCTGGTTTCAGGAGCGAACTCTGATGGGACATATCCCCCAACAGATAATCTCTAAAATCCCAAGAAGTCCCTCAGAGTAAAGAACTGGGTTTCTGGAAGCCTGGGGAAACCATAGACCTCAAACAGGTAGTTTCCACATTTGTTTGAAGAGAGGACAAATGCTGAACTTTGCTAGAGTGATAGAAAACACATGTGTTTTCTCACTTCATATCCCAGAGACGTTAGCTGTCAAAGGCTTGGTGTTTAGCTCCATTTCTTCCATGCTTAAAAGACCAAATATGTGCCAATATGGCTGCACCCCAGACATTTGAGCATTACGAGGCTGGAGAACTGGGTAGGGCCAAAAAGAAAGGCCTTAGATGTCATTAGAAGGTGTTCATGTTTTGAAATTTCTTTTCTCTGAAGTCAGTGTTTCACCATTTAAAATGTTAAGCAGAAACTGATGTGATTAGATCTGTATTTCTAAAGAATCATTCTGGCTACATAAGCAGAGGATGGATCAGAAGAGGAAAAGATTGAGAATAAGGACCCATTAGAGGGTGCTACACTAATGCAAAGAGGTGATGGGAGCTGGAAGGAAGTCAGTGGCAGTAAAGATACAGTAAGGGGACAGATCTGAGGTCCAACCAACAGGTATGATTATATTAAGCTCATATGATCCACAAGACTTGATAACTATCAGTATTTTCACTATTGTCAGTTGTGGTCACAGACTGATATCAGGTTAGCAAAAAGAAAGCAGAAGTGATAGGAACAACTTTCAGGTCATCTCCTAGGAATCTTTACCTTGGGTTTTCTCTCCCTTTCTGCTATCTCTGATGCTGATAGCTGCCCATGCTTGGGGCAACCTTAAGAGTTATGTTTATCTGGAAGGGACAGTAGTAAGACAGTTTCCTGCAATAGCTTCCAAGGGCCAATGCCCACAGAAGGCATCAGTTAAGATTCTCCATGATAAGCCCATTTGATAATTCAAGCAAAGGAGGTTATAGAGGATAGTATCACAACTATGTTTCTAAATTTTTGAAGACTTTGCTCCACTTGTATTACTTTAGCTGAAATAAATAAGTTGTTCACCAAGATCTATATAAATGAGTACATAGTACACTCTTATTTGTATTAGCAAAAGCACTGAAAGCAACATATACATCTAACAGAATACAACCGAGTGACAAAATAAGTGATGGTACATTCTAAAATGCAATACTCATAATCATCATCCAGAAAAATATATAAGGCCATGGGAAACACCTCACAGTATAACATTGAACAATATAAAAATCCTTTTGATTCCTATGCATTGACTATGGCAGAAGGAAAGGCATCAAGTATATATATTCTTAGAATTGGCAAAAGCAATTATTTTAAATAATCAACAATTTCCACATTTGACTAATTTTAAGTCTTTCACTAATATACTGCAAATTACTGAGATTTTTACCTTAGAGATAAGAGGCTTTTTCACCTGAATCAGTTGCAGTTATTCTTTCAGTAAGTGCATTGAAAATCCAGAGCCTCTGTTCAACAGTAGCCTTTGGTCACCTCTGGCTGTTCACACTTAAAACTACTGAAAATTAAATAAAATAGAAAATTCAGCTCACAAGTTGCACCGGTCACACTTCAAGAGCTTATTAGTCACAAGTGGCCACTGGCTACCATTTCAGTCAGCACTTACATTAGCATTTCTATCACTGTAGAAATCCTATTGGCCCGGCTGGATGTGGAGTTTGCCAGGACCTGTATTGCGCGCTAGGGATTTAGCAAGGAAAACAGCACAGTCCACATGAGTCTCTCAGCTAACCAGGAGAGACAGACACACAAACAGAATCAGTGTGCGGTGTCATCCTTTTTCTGCTCTGTCGCATACAGCCTGGTTGGACACGAGTCCTGCTATCACCTGGGTACCAGCAGTTGGAGGACTCTTGGTCAGAACCTCCTGCCTCTCTAGGACTCTGTCATGGTATAATCACTACATCATGTAAAGATACGAATGTTTACAGGATTTGAATCTTTACATGAATTGAGCAAGATTCTCAGGGTGCGGTTTGCATTCTAGAAAATTAATTAAATTTCTTCTTTCATTCAGCAAATGTGTATTGAATATCTACTCTCTATCAGGAATGTTATGTGTCATAGAAACAAAATGGATTAAAATGTCCAAAGCTTCTACCCCAATGGAGATCCCGTTCTTGGTGACTAGGGGAGACAAAACACATATAAACACATACAATATCTGTACTAACAGATTGTAACTAGTGCTATGGAGAAAAAATGGAGTAGAACAGGTAAGGACAGGGAGGTAAGGAATGCTGAACTGTGAGGTGGGATTTGGGGACTGAGAGGGAGTGGAGGGAGGTGTGTATTATTTTAAACAGAATGATCTTAGAAGATCTACTTACCTGTAGCTTGAAAGAGTCAATTCTTAATGGATCTTCCATTTGAAAAATTTCTCCAGAAGTCCATGTGTTATAGGAGACAAGATAAAAGCTGTGTAATACTAGTTTATAATCTCTACTAATTTTTTAAGAATTTATGCAAGCCACAATGCCTCTTTGGGCCTCAGTTTCCCCATATTCACATCAAGTGTTTGAACTGGATGGTGTCTGAGGACACTTCTGGTTTTTTAAGTTCCTGATTTAAACACAGAGATGAGGGAAAAAATTCTCTGTGCCAACACTTGCGAAAAGTTCCAAAAGTGTTACTCAGTCATGTCCGACCCTTTGCGAGCCCATGGGGTATAGCCTGCCAGCCTCCTCTGCCCATGGGATTCTCCAAGCAAGAATACTAGAGTGGGTTGCCAGTGCCAACTCATAGATTTACACATTTGTTCAACGAACATTAACTGAGAGCCCAACATACGATGGGCTTGGGGTTGACCGTAAAGAAAACAGAATGAGGAAGCTGATTCTACCTTCAAGGAGCTCACCGTGAAATGAGGGAGGCCAGCAAGCGTTTCCACTGTGACCTGGAGTCTTCACATGCACTTTGGTCCTGGCTGAGACCCAAGGGTTCCTGCCCTCCATGTTTCCCAGCCACACTGCACAGTCGTCCTGGAGAGGCACAGAGCCAGGGGCCATCAGTCTCTAGAGGCTGTTCAAAGGAGCCTGGGCACCACCACATCCCCCGGGCCCAGCCTCTCCCTTGAGTTGAAGCGTGTCCTAGACGGGGAGCCATCGCTGCGGATAGCCATGCGGATGGACGGCCCACGAAGACAATTTTTCATCTCCAAGCAGTACACGTGTGCATTCTCGCTCTGGGGCCAGGTCCTGAATGGGGAGCCTGCTGTTCTCTATTGCTTAGCTGTTGTCACCTTTTCCCCTTTCCTGACAAATGAACCCATTTCACAGCCTGAGTGACTCATGACCGCTTTAGGAAGCCCAGATTAGCTCAATGGAGTAAAGGAGGAAAATAAAGACCATTCTTCTTAACTCGACGTCTTAAACTTCCATCTGCCTCTGAGCACGCCCCTGCTGAAAAATGGTTCTGTCTGATCCGTGGGATATCATCCAAGGTCTACTTCCATCTGGCTCCAACAACAATCCCAACCTTCTTTTCCACTACTAAACGATGCAGGCAGAATGCTCACTCAAACATGCCATAGATTCTCCTATATCAACACAGTATTCACACAGTCTGTTCCTACCCATCCATTGCCCCAGCCATGTATGTTCTGCAAATCTGTTCCTGATGGCTCCAGACCACTGCAATCTCCTGTCCTTTGAATGGGTTCAGCACCAGCTGCACAAAGCCTGTGATCACGGGTGCTTTTGTTCACAAACGGAAGCCTGAAATTCCCTCTGACTTCTCGGTCAGAGGCAGCTTGTCCTCCCCGCCCCTTCTCACACCAGGCTGGGTGCCCAGGACGTGGAAGTTGCTGAACAAAATCTAGTTAGCTGATTGATTCTTTCAGTGGTCCTCTCTGATGCAGTCTGATTCCATTAGCAAGAGGGCAGGAGAGCAGGCGTTTCATCGCTTGCACCCCAGTCAGCTTCACTGGCCCCAAAACAGACACAGGGACATTTGTGTCTGGACTCCTGGGCCAAGGTTAACCAGTGACTCCATGAATCAAGCATTTCTGAGTCAGAGAAAAAAAAAATTTTCGAACCAAAAATGTATTCAAATGGCCAGCTTAGTCACCAATTCAGTGTTTCCTGTGTTGATCTGCCCTAAATAACAGATGGGTCTCTCGCATCTCTGGAACCCTGCAGGCTTTGTAAAATCATTGCACTAGAGCCATACTATGAAAGATGTGCAAGTAAAAGAACCTTGAATGTCCCTCTACACCAACAGTGTTCAGCCTCTAGGGTGAATCTCAATTACCTGGCGGGCTTGTTTAAGCCCAGAGGTTGGGCTTCACCCCCAGAGTTTCTAACTCAATAGTTCTGAGGTGGGCCCTGAGATTTTGTATTTTTAATGAGCCTCCAGGTGATGCAGATGCTGCCTGCTCTACAAGACTTTTCTCTTTCTGCTTTTTCTTCCCAAGACTTTGTCTACTTAATTCACGCATGCTCAGCAGCTCAGTCATGTCCAACTTTTTGAGGCCCCATGGCCTATAGCCCACAAGGCTCCTCTGTCCATGCGATTCTCCAGGCAAGAACACTGGAGTGGGTGGCCATTTCCTCTTCCAGGGGATCTTCCCAACCCAAGGGTCAAACCCCCTGCTTGGCAGATGGATTCTTTATCACTAGGCCACCTGGGACTCCCTTGTCTAATTAACACTATCTTTTTTATATAGCTATTATCATAGTGTATATGAAATTTGTCCATTTAAATTCTCTTTCTTCTGAATTATAGAGTGTCTATCCCAAACCCATGATACGAAGTTACAGGTTAGTATAACTCCAAGACAAAACTTCACTAAACAAAATAACTTTGGATTTAGGGTTGAAAAGGTACCCTAAGAACCATGGTAAGAATTATTTAACACTTGTAGAAGAACAGAGGGTTATTAATGAGATATTCAGGCCAAAGTAATTCAATGAGGAGATTAAGTGAACCTAGAGTTCAACTTTTTGTCTGTTATTCATTTCTGTATCTCTAGCTCTTGGTACACACTAGAAAGCATGCACTAAATATTTGTGGAATGAATGAATGAATTTAACAAACAAACATTTCCTTAATATACTCTGGGTAGTCTCTGGAATGGTCTAAACACAGGCATTTGGGGAAAGTTCCCACAGTACTTGAATATTTTGCCTCAAAACAAGACACAAAGAAGAATCATTAACAAGTTGCAGTTGGTTTTCAGGCACTGCAAAGGATTCCTACGTGTTATGTGCAAGGATCTCTGTACACAAGAGGTACACACACACTCAGTTTTCTCCTTTGGATAGTTGTGCAATGAACCCTGCATCCGCTGGTATGTTCCGTGTGGAACAGGTCCTGCCAAATGCTGTTACACAAGGCTTTCTATTTTAAATTAGAAACCTTTCTGTGCACAGATCAGTTTAGAATCAGAAAGTAAATGCAACCTGGAAAGCACTGGGAGGGACCCAGCTTCCTACTGTGCATTACATGAAAATGCCAAAGCCTTTTCTTGAATGCCATTCCAATTAAAGGAAATAAGCTAAGCTATATTGTTGGCTACACCAGTGCCCTTTAGCCAAAACAAAATAGAGTTCTCTATGCACGTGGTTTTTAACATTTAATCAATAAACCAGAATGATTTGAGGGTCTGGCTGTCTTAATAAGGTGATTGTGTAAACACGGGGCAGTGAATTAAACACATTTTCTTAAATTAGGGGAAAATGTGTTATAAAGGTGACATTAATGTCCCAAAGGATACTTGGGGATGGATCTAGGCGAAGCATGGCAAATCCTCAGATCACTCTTGGGATGTGGAAGGTAAAATCTGTCAGGAATAGTGGCTTCATCTCAAAGCTGCAGGAGACTTTTATTGACCACTGGGCAGCTGCTTTGACTAACCGGTTTGACAGATTCTGGAAGCATTTCACCCTCTGCCATCCCTTGGCAAAGCACAGCTGAATGCTAAAGGGGTCTTTTCTCAAACATTCTTGCTAATGGCCCAACTGTGAAAGTGCTGGCTGAGCTGCTTCTCTGGCATGGCCATTACAATATTTCATTCTTCCTGCTTAATTTCAGGCAGTGCTTCCTCCATACATAAATATATCAAGCTACATGAAAACCAGAACTTTTATCTGCATAGAGGGGTTTAGAGAGTTCATTTCTCTTGCTCTGTAGGACAAGAAAAATCATTGTTTCCCCCTTTGATTTCGAGATTTGATTTATGCAGGTTTACCTTGCAAGCTTCTGTTCCAGTGGTGCTAACTCTCAGGTTTGTGTGCATTTGCTTGGATTTACTGACCTGAGCTTAATTCTTGATTTATAATCTGTAGGCTTCAGACGAAGAATGAATTTTGATTTAGAGTAACACATTCTATATGGCTTATATTTCCCATTCAGAGTCAACTATTAGTTGGTTTTAGCACAACTGAATTATGGGCTTTTCCTAGAAGGCCATTCTGCATGAAATTAAGATGGATTGAAAACCAAATATTTCCCACCTACTACATGAAATAAAGTTTCCTTTCTACAAGTCTGACTGACATGAGCTGGATTCTCTAAAAAGGAGCACCCAGGCTGCTCCCCAGTTCAGGTTATTAACAGTTGGGTATTGGAGTCCTCTGGTCCTCCCCTCATGATCATAGATTTGTTTTCTCATTCGTTCATTTTTAAAGATATTTCTAAAGATGTTTTACAATGTGTCACATCACAAGATAAGCATACTCTTACCCTAAAGTTCTATTCCTTTCAATGCCTTGATGAACACCCAATGTTTCAAATCATTCACGACACCTTTTTTTTAAAAGCTATCACAATGAAAAAAAAAGAAAAAAGAAAAACAAAAAAAAAATAAAAAATAAAAGCTATCACAAGTTACTGTCAATTATATAATTTAGTGTATTCTTCTATTTGGGTCTTTGGAATCTGCTTTCTAAAAGCAGGACAGCTCTCAATATCCAATTAATGAAAGTGATCAATCTGTTCTTCGATTGCACTGGTGTAACAGACAATGGTTTTCAAAATGTTGAACAAACACACCAGATGGGTGAAAGGCACAGGGGACCACACTGTACTACCGTCTTAGAACTGCATGTGAACCGACAATTATTTCAAATAAAAATTTAAATTGAAAAAATGCACTTCTTGGGACTTCCTTGGTGATCCAGTTGTTAAGACTCTGTGCTCCCCGTAAGGGGGCACGGGTTTGATCCCTAGTCAGGGAACTAAGATCCCACATATGGCACAGTGCAACCAAAAGAAAAAAAAAAATACTTCCTTCAACTCAACTCTCCATTGAGTAAAAGTGGGCATAAAGCCAAACTAATGTCCCGATGGAAGGTGGCTTACTAATTTTCAGTTTGGGGATAAATCAGACTATAATGGACCTTCATCCTGTCACCTTTAAAAAATGCAATAATCAAACATCAGAATGACATTACCCACTTTGAATATCCCACAGGTTGATTAGAAAATTTGCAGAAGTATGAGGTTTGGAAAGACATGGAAAGCATTTTACAAATCCTGTCTCATCTGCATAAAACTTATGAGGCAGTAAAGATCTTAAAGAATTAACAGTGGCCTTAAGATTTGCTCGGAGCATACACCCACCCATCCATTGGGGAGCAGGGTGAAGGGTGGGCAGGGTGTGGCTTTCCAGTGATGGTACCCGAGGGTCCGAGGAAGGTGACAGTTGGGAAGATTGGAGGTTGAGGGGAGAAAGATGGATTTTAAAAAAAGGTTTGCCAAGATTCATCCAGTGTTCCAATCTCTTAGGAACTATGTTAAACAAACAAATAAATAAATTAAAGGGAGTGCTATTTCTAACCAAGTTTCCTTGTCTCCTCACTTCTCACTACCATTCTCACCCTTGACCTTGCCTGGTCCTCTCCAGATTCCTCCCCTTGGCTACAGTTCTCAGGAAAGAACTTCCTTCCCTAGAAAGGAATATTTATTTATTAGGATGCACATGGGCTTCCCACGTGGCACTAGTGGGAAAGAATCTGCCTGCAATGCAGGAGGCACAAGAGATTCGGGTTCAGTCCCTGAGCCGGGAAGATCCCCTGGAGTAGGAAATGGCAACCCACTCTGGTATGCTTGCCTGGAGAATCCCATGGACAAAGGAGCCTGGAGGGCTACAGTCCATGGGGTCACAGAAGAGCTGGGCATGACTGAGTGACTGAGGACAGCACTACTCATTCACTGGCACTCTCTCTGCACAGATTTTAGACAGTCTTCCCTTAGGAAGCCCCAAAGCCACTGTGGATGACTTGAAATCAAACATTGAACGTGATGAGTGCTGTCGTGTTTTAATGGCTTGAAAGTTTCCTCATTACAATTCCTTCTGTGTTCCAGTAGAGCAGACTTGAGTTTCCCGACCTTGGCGACACCAGCACATTATCTTTGTTTTGGGCTATAGGATGTTTATCAGCATCCCTGTGTCTCTACCCCTTAGATGAATAACAGCTCTCCAGTCACGACAGTTGATATGTCTCTAGACATTCTCAACGTCTTTTGGGAGAGGCCAAGGCAACCCTGGTTGAGAACTGCTATGGTTGAAGAAACACTGCAGACCCAAGCGTTTCACGCAGTGCTGGCTCCCTGGAATCGTGAGTCCTGGCACAGTTGTTAAGAGCATTGCTGAGCAGGAGGGAGACTTTCCTTCTGGCAAAACTGAGAGATTGGTGTAGGTTGAGGGAGACTGGCTCACTAAAGAGGTACCAGAGAGCAAGGATGTCAAATCATTCATTAGCATGGAGACTCCTGCTGCCTGGGTCCCTTGATACATACATCCTCTTAAAATACGGTGGAATATTCTATTCTCAAAAGCATCTAGTCTTGAAATATCATCTCTGCTACACCTAAATGTTTTTTGGAGAAACATATTTCTCACTGGCTACATGCAATAAACATAATTTGTGTATTATATATGTTCATTAATATTATTATCATGTTTATCCTCATTTTTAACTTTTCTTTAAAAAAACAACTATCTCAGTTGTTCTTAATATAAACATTAGACATCATACATATCCAGTTAAGTTACTAAAAGAAAAAAATTGGGTAGTAAGTGTTTTTATTTAAGTATATTGGTATGCTTAGTATGATTTTCTTTTTTGTATTTTCTTGACTTACTCTGCCATGGGTATCAGATTAACTTTAATTTATCAAGATCTAAGGCTGGAAGATGTGAATATGGAGGTAAGGAAGATAAGGAAGCCTAGGGCTAGCCTTGAAAGAGAAGTGAGAACATGCCCTCTGTAGCCTACGGTTAATGGGCAAAAAAGAGAGAGAGAAGAGAAGCAATGTGGTTAAGCATTGGCTGTCCTGGAATTGGAATGCAGATATCTGGAGAGGGCCAGGGCACTTCAAGGGCCAGGAGTCAGAGCTTAGGCCATAGGGTCAGACCAGTAAGACTTGAGATGAACAGTCTGGACCCCTGACTCCAGCACCTCATGGATGTCATGCCCTATATACACCCACGTGCGTGCTAAGTCACTTCAGTCATGTCCGAAGCCCCATGGACTGTAGCCCACCAGGCTCCTCTGTTCATGGGACTCTCCAGGCAACAATACTGGAGTGGGTTGCCATGCCCTCCTCCTACGGATCCTTCCCACCCATGGATTGAACTCGTGTCTCTTAGGTCTCCTGCATTGGCGGGTGAGTTCTTTACCACTAGCAGTACCTGCGAAGCCCACATACATTCACACAAGATCACAAAAGCACAGCCCTCTACCACAGTCCAGCTGTCAGCTTGGAAAGAAACAGAGGAAGAGAGGGGACTTCTGATGAGCTGAAAATTTATCTGTTTCATTTAGTAGAAGAAACACAGCAATCCAAAGAGAATTTAAATTATGGCCACGGACTGAATAACCAGACAGGAGAAGGTAAAAGAAGTCAAGCTAGTTATCGAGGAATAATGAAATAATAAGGATATACTTTCTTTGAATATTCAATTACAGCATAAGTATATTGTACTTGTTACTATTATTGAAGTCACTTATCTCCCCTTGTAGCTCAGTCGGTAAAGAATCTGCCTGCAATGCACGAGACCTGGGTTCGATTCCTGGGTTGGGAAGATCCCCTGGAGAAGGAAATGGCAATCCACTCCAGTATCCTTGCCTGGAAAATCCTATGGACAGAGTAGCCTGGTGGGCTACAGTCCACGGGGTCGTAAGAGTTGGACACGACTTAGCGACTAAACCACCACCACCACCAATCTCCTTTTATATATGTATTAAAATGACTTACCAAAGTTACTTAGGGCTACAAAGGCTTAGTGCAGACCTTCAAGGAATACTTTGATCTAGTAATGGCCTATACATTATTTATATTACTGCAGTTTTAAGGATTCGATTTCTTTTAATGCTTATTTCCACATTGGCCTTATATTTATTGCAAGTGATAGTAAATACTAGCTTCCCATTTTCAGAAGAGATACAAATTTTCCTTTAAAATAAATTTGTGGGCTTTTTTAATAAGCTGATTTAAAATATATTAAACAACTAATGGTGCAGATAGATAGCAAACAGCAGAAATTATGAACTGGTACCAGAATGTCAGCAGTTTGAGAAACAAATTTGAGAATGCAATTGACAATGCAAATTACAGGGTCCTTCACCAGGTGGGTGGCTTGTGGAATGAACAGCTTGTTATCCTTTCTATCCGCAGAAGGCTCAGCGCTAGGCTGGCATAATAAAAGAAGGCTGGTTGGTTAAGAAAATAGCTAAAAGGATGAAGGGAACTCACTTCCGGGACCCCTACTATGTGCCTGGGTGGTTTCTATATACATCTGATCCAATCTGCAGCTCCATGTTTTAAATGAGTAAACCGGACAGTTGAGAGTTAAGACATTTATCCAAGTTCATGCAGCAAGTAAACAGAAGAGATGAAACTTGAACTGCAGTTCTAAGTGCTGAGATAGAGCTAAATCCAGTGTCTGCAGTTTGTCATGGAGAGTCCTTTTAAAACCGTCCAAAAGGAAGTCGCCGGGCCCTATGTCTGTCTCCTGTGAGATTTCTGGAACACCAGCTGGATGGTGTTGCCCACAATGGGATGGAAGGAGGTTCAGGATGTTAATGAGGGAGATGATTTTGAGCTCATGCTTGAGATCCCAGAATAAACCTCCAGGAAATGTCACAGCTCTGGGCTAAACCACAAGGGAGGGTGGGGGGTTGTGGTCTTGTTATGGGTGAGCTGGAGCAGTGGCATGTAAAGATTCAGCAACAGCGGCTTTCCCTTTATACATCATTGGAATATTTCTATTCCCCTTTCTTTAGATAATCCAGAGTATCTGGGACTCCGCTTCTGTTAGGACGGGTCGGTTCATTGGTTTCATAAGCAAACACTTCCCCCTGGTGGCACTTGTGAGTCACTGCATGTATACCTCTCAGGACTAACCACTGGAAAACTGAGGGGCTACAGTTTGGGACACAATTTTCCCTGGCCCTCCCACCCCCAGTAAATGCCCACCCAGCCGTTGAAGGTGGAGAAATACTTCAATGATTTTAACTTTTTAAAATGTGTTAACTCTTGAATATGATTTATCTTGGTTAATGTTTCACATGTGCTTAAAAAGAAGGCATATTTCACTATTGTGAATGTATTATCCTATAAATATCAATAAAAACAAGATGTTTGATAGTGTTTTTCAGGTCTTCTAGAAGATAGATATTTTGATATTCTGTCTGCTTGTTCCACCAAGAGGTGGAAGCTCAAACATCTCCCAGCCATGTTAGGTCATTTGTTCAGCTTATGGCAACGTGGTGTCCCTTCTTTGCCCAGCTTCATGGAATATGACCCTGTGTGTTCACGGCTTGGTATTTAGCAAAAAAGTTAAGGAAAACCATATGCAGATTTCTGGATTTCTTTATCTGCTTCTTTACTTCCCGTGCTCTGCCTTGCACACTTCCACCAGCTCAGCCTCCCGAACCTCAGAGATCTGTCTCTTCAACTCAGCGACACTCTGTGCCTTTCTTGGGCTCCTCCACCTTATGTGGTTGGCAGAAGGTGTCTGCACCCAGAAAGACAGCCTCCAGCAGCCTTACTTTACTCATTCCCCTTCTTTCAGTGATCCTGGGCCTGTTCTGCCCATTGTCTAATGTGTGAAAATTGTTGTTTCATAGTTTGCTTCAGTTGTCTGATCCCAAGTCTGGAATCCATCACATCATCAAAGTTCAGAAATGAAGTCCCCAGTTGCCTGATATTAATACCACCATACTGGCTTTACTTAGGTTGTTAGGTATCTGGAATATCTTTCGTGATTTTTTCATTTAAATTTTACTCTGTCCTTACACTTCAGGCTTTCTTTTTTTTTTTTTTTTAACAGTATATAGTTGGAATTCTAAAAACATATGCTGAAAGTCATTTTCTTTTAACTCAAGGGAGTAAGGTCCATGTATATTCATGGTAATTAATATTATAAAGAGATTTGTCTACCAGTTTGTTCTGTGCTATTTTAGTTACTTTCAGGAGAGACATCTATAAAGAAGTGAAGTAGGCAGAATTGGACAGAAAAAGAAGGCAGGAAATAATGCAGATTATGAGACTTGTTGACTTCAGTCACCAGGTCATGTCCAAGCCTTTGTGACTGCATGGACTGCAGCATGCCAAGCTTCTCTGTCCTTCACTATCTCCTGGAGTTTGCCCAAGTTCATGTCCATTGAATTGGGGATGCCATCCTCAGCTAATCCTATGGGGAGCTCTGGAGCTGAGACAGCCTTTTAGAAAGTTCCAAATATAAACAAGAAGACTAGATCTTATGTCTTTGGATCAGCCAATCATTGACCACAGGCCACACCTTGTTAGGAGTCTGACTTTGGAAAAGGCGGTTCCCAAAGTCAAGGGCCAATCCCTGTGAGAGTCATAATTACAAATTCTCAGCAGCTGATAATTCAAAATACTGAGACCAAGGTACTTGGGCTCTTAGGAGGGGGCCTGAGTAGCACCACACATCATCCGCTTGCTGAGGATGGCCTGATGCAGGCCTTTCAGAATCTTAAAATTATGTAACATCTAGCTGGAGGATGCTTACCTTCCAAGGTGAGGTTTGAATATCTTCTGCTTAGGCTTGGCGTTGTCTGAGCCTGGAGAAATGGAGGGCTTTGCACAAGGGGATTCTGGTGAGGCAGAAAAACAAGCAGAAGGGGTCATGACATGAGGGGCAGAGGTGGAATGTGAAGAACAGTCCCTGCCAGAGGTGATTCTGGACTTGCAGACACCTACTGAAGGGACAATACGCTCTAAAGGAGTTAGGAGTAAGCCAGATCAAATAAACATAAAATTAGTCTTGGAGACTGTTCATGTCTTGGTTCTATGGTTGAGTAGCTCTGTGGCTTTTGGTGGGTTACTTAATTTCTGAGTTCATTTTACTTACCTATTCAAATGGGGAGTAATAATAATAATGAGTAGTTCTGGTTTTACTATAAGCTCTTAGGAAAATCACGAATAAACTTTTCGGCCAACCTACTATTGTTTTCCTCATATGGTTTCAATGAATATTCAGTCAGAGACCCACAGAAAGCTGGAATCCCAAAAGGTGATAAACTCAGTGTTAGAGACGAGCAATTAAAAAAACACACTTATGGCAGAAAGTGAAGAAGAACTAAGGAGCCTCTTGATGAAAGTGAAAGAGGAGAGTGAAAAAGTTGGCTTAAAACTCAACAATCAGAAAACTAAGATCATGGCATCTGGTCCCATCACTTCATGGCAAATAGATGGGGAAACAATGGAAACAGTGACAGACTTTATATTTTGGGGCTCCAAAATCACTGCAGATGGTGATTGCAGCTATGAAATTAAAAGACGCTTGCTCCTTGGAAGAAAAGTTATGACCAACCTAGACAGCATATTAAAAAGCAGAGACATTACTTTGTCAACAAAGGTCCGTCTAGTCAAAGCTTTGGTTTTTCCAGTAGTGATGGATGGGTGTGAGAGTTGGACTATAAAGAAAGCTGAGCACCGAAGAATTGATGCTTTTGAACTGTGGTGTTGGAGAAGACTCTTGAGAGTCCCTTGGGCTGCAAGGAGATCCAACCAGTCCATCCTAAGGAGATCAGTCCTGGGTGTTCACTGGAAGGACTGAGGCTGAAGCTGAAACTCCAGTCCTTTGGCCACCTGATGCAAAGAACTGACTCATTTGAAAAGACCCTTATGCTGGGAAAGATTAAAGGCGGGAGGAGAAGGGGATGACAGACGATGAGATGGTTGGATGGCATCACTGACTCGATGTACATGAGTGTGAGTAAGCTCTGGGAGCTGGTGATGGACAGGGAAGCCTAGCGTGCTGCAGTCCATGGAGCCGCAAAGAGTCAGACACAACTGAGTGACTGAACTGAACTGAACTGAAAAGACTATCTCAGCTCCAGAGCTCCCCATAGGATTAGCTGAAGCCTTGGCTGTAATAATCTGCCTTATTGCTCACCTTCTTTTTCTGCCCAGTTTAGCCCACTTCACTTCTTAATAGGTTTGTCTTCTGAAGGTAACCATGAGTAAAACTGCCTGCAATTTTTTGTCTCAGGGTGGTTTCTGGGTAATCAATCAAAACAGCGGGTGTCAGAAGTGGATCTAAGAAATAGTCCGAGGAGAAATGGGTGGGGCATTGATAGTTTTTGTTATTAGAAAGAAAAAGAAAAAAGCTATTGTGGAGCATATTGCTATAATGTTTTAAAAATCATGTGGTATTTTCTAACAGGGGATATACCTTTACATTGAGTAAAACGCCTTATCTAACATCCATGATGTCCCTGGAAGTTTTCCAAAATATTTCTCATGCCATAATGGGAATACACAAGGTTCTATCACTTACCCCGTGTCCAGAACAAAAGCCATTCTCCTCCTCCGGCCTCTCCCATCCTGGCCCTAAGTGGGCTGACCGCTCTTTGCCATGGTCTCAGGTGAAGCACTACCCTTAGTCAACAGCAGAGGGCAGCAAAGCCCATATTCTCATCCCAGAGATACTTCTGAGGGATAATCACAGTCTCGGGGCACTTAATTTCAGAGAACTTTGTTGCTGAAGACTAAAATCAATTAAACAATCAGTCAGGAGTGAAGGTTATAAAATACTAGCAAAAGCAATATTCACAGGTATTGAGAAAACTGACTTCTGGAATAAACCCAAAGCACAAGAAAGAGGTGGGGATTGAACCCAAGATGCATTTTAGCTATCTCATCTCAGGGCCTCATTTTCTGAAATCTCTGAATCAATGAGCTAAATGCTTATTCTTGATGCGAAGCTGAAGCCTCCTTGAACTCCTCCAGTCACCATCCCTTTCAGTTCAGCTTTGGTCCTCTTCCATTTATTGGTCGCTAGGAAGCAGATAGGATTAATTACAGTCATGACTCCAGATGGCCTCTGGAAAGGAAAGGATGTTAGGTTTTTCCCTCCATCAGCAGTTGGTGTCCACAGTCTAAAGCTCACTAACTTAGGTATCACTGAATGTGTAATAATCTTAGAAGGGAAATTAGAAGCATATATCTTGCCTTATTGCTCACTGGTGATCAAGTAAGTCTACATCCATTTTGCAAGAAGCCTAGCAGATTGATCACATAAAACAAAAGTATGTTCTCAGAATATGAGCAAGAAGGTGGGCACAATCTAAGAGAAATAGCACATGAAACTCTAGTGTTCTAAGGAAAAAAAGCAAATAAAGAGAATCATGAACGTTAAAGTTAGAAGGCTCCTTAATATTATCTCATCCAAACTCTCTAATTTTGCAAATGAGGAAGCAGATTCAGAGAATCAAAGGGTGAATCACTGACAAAGAGAGCAAGGAACCAGCAGTTGCAGGATTTATTCTGATGCATGTAACATTAGTGAATTTATTTGCACTTCTATAGTATATAGTATATTCCCTTGTTCATATAGTTTATAATTTATTAACATATGGGGTTTGTTTTCAGTGTTTTACTATTGTAAGCAGTGTGTTATGTGTGTCCTTATGCATATTTTCTGCCCCTCACATGGAAAAGTTTCTCTAGGGTGATTATCTACAAGAGGATAACTGATTGTGGAGTACACAAATTTGCAAGTTTTCTAGATAATGCCATACTACTTTTCCAAAGTGGTGGACACAATTCACATTCCAACAAGCTGTGGGCTAATATTCCCGTTGTTCCACATCCCTATGAATTTTGTAATTTTTGGAATTGTATGCTTGGTTGCTCAGTTCAGCCCCATGGACTGTAGCCTGCCAGGCTCTTCTGTCCATGGGATTCCCAGCAAGAAGACTGGCGTGGGCTGCCATTCCCTCCTCCAGGGCTCGTCCCAACCCGGAGATTGAACTCAAATCTCTTGTCTCCTTCATTGGCAGACAGATTCTTTACTACTAGCACCACCTTTGGAACTGTGTAACTGCATAATTTTGTCAGTCTGGTTGGTGTTTCATATTGGTTTTAGTTGGATTTCCCTGATTATTAAAGAGACTGAGCATATAGTTTATGTAGTAAAAGTATTTCTTTTCTGTGAACACCTAATGTCCTTTCCCCATAGTTCTATTTTTTTTTTTTCAAATATCTTGTTGTTTATGGCAAGAAGATAAATCTGGTGGTATTATAGCATGGCCTTGTTATCTCTTCCTATACATATATACCAATACATATATTTGTTTCAGAACTATGCATAGATCACAGGCTTAATTATCTCTGATGAGGCAATTTCATCTCAGTCTGCTATTTCCCTCAAATAGTCCAGAATGAATATTCTTGATTCTCTTCATTATTCACTCAAAAAGTAGCTAGAAACTCTTCCTCTAGATACTGAGTGAAACGTTGATGTTAGGTGAAAAGTGTATCTGAGAGGAGATTATCAGTGCTTGGGGAGCAGCCGACCCTGGAAGTCTGTTTATGAGGGTAAATGAAGGAATATCTTTACTGATTTTAGTTTCTGCTTTAATCTTTTGGGGATGGTGAGCACCTAGTCCTTGGGTTCCGTCACATAGCCATGAGTCAGTTACCCACTTCGGTGAGAGGCTGTGTAGCGATGAACCATCCCCTGCTACTGTTTGGTGGGTAGATGTATAATTTCTCTTGAATTAGGACTGTGTCTGAAAAGTTGGCTCATATCCAAGGCATCTCTCCCATTTGGAGTCTGGACCAAAGAACACAATGGTCAAGCCTGGCCATGAAGTTTCTCTCCTTGCCCTATTACCTCTATTAATCGGTAGAACTGGAATCAACTAAAATTTTGTCTTTTCATGTGGCCTATTTTTGCTCAAGGCTTATTACCTCCAAGCACAGAGATACCAGTAGGGGCCTTGAGAAATTCTTATCCTTTTTTCCACACTAATTTCAGTGTTGATCTAAGAAGTGTTATTCATTGTTAGCTTCAAATCCATCTAAATTTGATAAAAATAAATTTGCATCAGACGGATACATTTCAGAGATTGTAGTAAGAGGTTAGGGATATTTCTTAGATGTGTCAGAGTTGAGATTTTCTCTATCATTTCAATGTGATGGATGGCAGAGATTTTGGTAAATCTACCAAAAGATGCGTTGTACCTAGTCACTCTGTCATGTCCAATTCTTTGCGACCCCATGGACTCTAGTCTGCCAGGCGCCTCTGTCCATGGGGAGTCTCCAGGCAAGAATACTGGAGTGGGTTGCCATGCCCTCCTCCAGGAAATCGTCCCAACCCAGGGATCGAACTCAGGTCTCCTGCATTGCAGGCCGATTCTTTACCGTCTGAACTACAGGGAAGTCCAAGAATATTGAAGTGGGCAGCCTATCCCTTCTCCAGGGGAACTTCTGGACCCAGGAATCAAACCAGGGTCTCCTACATTGCAGGAGGATTCTTTCTTTACCAGCTGAGCTACCCAGGAAGCCCAGATAAAAATCTACAGATACTTTACCACATTTCCTGGACAAAAAGGAAAGCCTTCCAAATTCTAAAAAAAGGAACAGATTCGTTGATTCCCTCTTCCATCACTACAGCAAGGTGGGACATAGGATATTTCTTTTCCCTCCCAAGTCTTTGGTTCTGGGTCTGTTGTCTTTTTCTATAATTAAGTTCACATGATTAATTCACCAGCAGTCCTTTCAAGGTTGTGATTGTTGTAACACTGGTATTGCCAAAAAGACTGTAATGTGGGGGGGAAATGTCTTTAAGCAGACTGGAGACATTTAATTGAGATTCATTGTGCACATTAAGATGCAAATGTTTGTGATATTCATTGTAAGAGAGCACACCATCTCATGCAATATTAAACAGGGCCCACAGATCAGTGCAATTAAGAGCACATTCCAGAGAAATGTGATTTTCACCAGGATAGAAAATATTCCTTATTATGTAGGGAGGATAAAATGAAATCAGAGCAACCTGGTCTAGTGCGGTCAATTACAAACACAGTCATACAATTGATTCATTATGGGAAATTGAAACAGTGAGAAATTTCTCCAAGTGATCTGAAAATTCATTCCCTTCCTATTAGATAGCATGAAAGTGTTAGCCGCTTAGAAGTCTTAGCCGCTTAGCCAGCTCTTTGCAATCCCATGGACTGTGGCCTGCTAGGCTCCAATGTCCATGGAATCCTCCAGGCAAGAATACTAGAGGTTGCCATTCTCTTCTCCAGGGGAACGTCCCAACTCAGAGATCTAACCCAGGCCTCCCACATTGCAGGCCGGTTCTTTACCATCTGAGCCATCAGGGAAGCCAAGACAATGAATAGTTAAATATTAATTTTCTACTTGTAATTAGATAGGCCCTAAGGATTAACACCTAACATCCAGAATATGCTGTGAGTTCTTCCATCAGTGATTTGAATCTACTCCTTATTGTTGTTGTTCAGTTGCCCAGTCGTGTCTGACTCTTTGTGACCCCATGGACTGCAGCACACCAAGCCTCCCTGTCCCTCACCATTTCCCCGAAATCTACTCTTTAAGAAAAGACAATTGGGAAAAAGATGTGCTTTACCTTAGTTCAAAGTTAAGCAGACATTGAACAAAGACAGAGGTGTCTGGTGTCATTGATCAACTACTCTGGAGCCTTTCAACTCTTTTGCTTCAGGGTCCTTCTCTTCAGACCAGGATGGGAGACAGAAAGTACACTGTTGTCAAGTTTGCAACCCCATGGACTGTAGCCCGCCAGGCTCCTCAGTCCATGGGATTTTCCAGGCAAGAATACTGGAGTGGGTTGTGATTTCCTCCTCCAGGAGGTCTTCCTGACCCAAGGATTGAACCCACATCTCCTGCATCTCCTGCATTGCAGGCAGATTCTTTACCACCTGGGAAGGCCTCTTATACTATAAGTGATACACCATCACTTGAATGAGATATTATACATTAAAGATGAATGTTCTATACTCTAAAATGTGATGTCATTCAGTTGTGTCTGTCTCTTTGTGATCCCAAGGACTGTAGCTACCAGGATCCTCCATCCATGGGATCTTCCAGGCAAGAATATTGGAGTGGGTTGCCATTTCCTTCTCCAGGAGATCTTCCCAACCCAGGGATTGAACCCAGGTCTCCCTCATTGTAGGCAGACGCTTTACCATCTGAGCCACCAGGGACATCTCTATACTCTAAAACATTCATTAAAATAACACAACAAAGAGTTATAGCTAATACTCAAGCAAAAAAAAAAAATAAAGCCATAAAATATATTCAATCTGAAAAAAGGCAGAAAAAGAGGGACAATGGAATAACAGATGGGACAAACAGAAAATAAATCCCAATGACACCAATCTCAAGTAAAGGATGAAAATGACTGAGAGGTAGATGTTTATAAGTAGGGTGAGGTAGCTGGTGGGCAACAACCTCTAAAAACAAGGGGTTTAGCCAAAGTGGAGGTGTAAAGCTTGGAAGTAGTAATAAGGTTGTAAGAAAATATCAGCTCTATTTCTGGGGCCCTTGGGCCAAAATGTGATCTAGGTGTGGAGTTGGCAGAGATTAGGAGACTTCCTACTATATCCTAGCTGGGATACAGGATTAGACCTATGTTCTGGGACTATGAAGTTCATTGTATCCCTAAGAAAAAGAAAGGAAGGAAGAAAGAAATTTGATAATGTTTTTTTATGAAGCTCCAGGAAAAAATTCTCCAACTGTGAGTCCATGAGGTTTTGAAAAGGGCCACAATACTTTGGCCACCTGATGCGAAGGGGTGACTCATTTGAAAAGACCCTGGTGCTGGGAAAGATTGAAGGCAGGAGGAGAAGGGGACAACAGAGGATGAGATGGTTGAATGGCATCACCAACTCAATGGATATGAGTTGGTGATGAACAGGGAGGCCTGGCATGCTGCAGTCCATGGGGTCACAAAGAGTCGGACACGACTGAGCGACTGAACTGAACTGAACTGACGATGGTTGGAGCAGAGGGGCTAAGACCACCAGCTGGATGCTATTGGAGCTGATTGGTTAAGGCCTGATACCGGCCCTCCCAACATGCACTGAAATCCCAGATGTCACAGCATGGTTGGATTTCCATGTCCCAAGGATCTGCTCATGAATGCTTTACACGTCCTTCTCCTTCTTTGGCCTTTACTCAAGGAACAGGAGTTATTGACTATCCTCAGAACTGTGGACAGAAGAGCAGCAATCGATCAGTCTATGCCGGCAGCTTGCTCCAAACACGGCGGCTGTGCCCCACCCCCCCAACCTTGGAAGACGGATGTCACATGTGGCTTTCATGTGATGTTTTTGCTGCAGGACTTGGGCCCTTGGGTAAATGATCTCCCATCCTGAAATTCTAGTGCATAACTCTCTGTGGGATAGACTCTCAGAACTGGTAGCTAAATCAAGCCCCTGATCTCAGCCAAAACCTGTCTTCTCAGTCTCCACATTCACCACAATTGGAGTCTAATGCTCCATGGGAAGGGTTGCTGCTTTCCTTTTTATCACATCAGTAGGTCCTTTGGAATCAAAACTAAGATGTCAGACCCAGACGGGACCTTAGAACTCTAGAATAACACCTCCATTTTATAAATGGATCTAGAGGCACAGAGGAGTAAGGGCCTTGCTGAACACACTTGTAAGAGTGAGAACCAGATGAGAATCAATGATCTTGGACTCCTGGGTAGATGCTAAGTCTACCCTCCTTGACCTTTAAAAGACCACATAAACTAGGGACTCTGATCTTTATCTAGGGAGTCTCTTAAGAAGACCCCTGCCACTTACAGATGATTTCCTTTCATCTACTTTTAGCTGAAAGTGTTTTTTGAGATTACTCAGAATCTTAGTGGGTAGGGGGCGGGGCAGGGTTGGCATGTCCCCAAATTCTAACTGCACCAGATACAGTTCTCATTATGGCTGAAGCAAACAGACATTTCCTATTACTGGTCTCTGTAACCTTTTAGGAATCCAATCTGATGACTGTCACTGGCTGTGGGAGTGACTGGCAAGTGGGAGACTGCCAGGGGTTGTCATAGGATGAATGACAGCTGAGGACCTGTAACCTTTTCCTACCAAATAGGGAGGCAGAAAGGACAAAAATATATGCCTGGAACATATCAGATTGTCTGCGATTCAGAGCAGGGAGGTCAGGACTTGGCGAGGGAGATGAATCAAGTCAGGGGGATTCAAGGGGCACTGATTTGAGTATCACCACAGAGAGAATAAGATGGGAAGGCATACGTCTTTTCCTTGAAGAGTTCACCACCAAACAAAGGGACAAGACCATCAGTATAAACCTGGCCTTGGTGCTTGTCATGTGGCCTCTTTTTATAATAAGGATTATCCTTGGAAAAAAAAAAGAGAGAGAGAGACATGAGCCATCTAATAAAGTTCTGAGAGCATTTAAAAAAAAATATTGAATGAGACAAATATGTAGACATGTTTTCCTTTGTCTTTCATAGGATGTATTTGTGTGTATGTGCACATATGTTTACATCCAGGCTTTGCACACAAATATATATGCACTTGAGCTTACCAAGTGCATAGCTTTCATTCATCTGACCTGTTGGGAGATGATTCTAAAGACTTCACTTTAGAAGTGAACACTACAGAGGAGTGAAATGAGCAAAGGCTTTGGAATTTGACACTGGTCCTGCCACTAACTGTTCATATTACTTGCGAAATCATTTAAATTCTCGGATTTCCCCTGTCCCAGCCAACTTCCTCACTCACCATCTTGTTGCAGGGACCATGCTATGAAGGCACTGGATATTACCTTGTGCTCGGCTGAGTCAGACTCTTGCAACCCCATGGATTGTAGCCCATTAGGCTCCATGGGACTTCCCAGGCAAGAATACTGGAGAGTGTTGCCATTTCCTCCTCCAGGGGATCTTCCCAACCAAGGGATGGAACTTGAACCTCTTGCATCTCCTGCATTGGAAGGTGGGCTGTTCATCGCCATGCCACCTGGGAAGCCTGGATATTACTTTGCCAAGGAACATTTCAAGCATCAGTCGTGGGACAGGGATGATTCTGTGGCTCTTCTGTGTGTCTATGCAACCAAGGCAACGAGAGAGGTTGAGCAGGAGCCACCTGCTCAGACACACCCAGTAACTTGGAAAGAATATGATTGACTTCTGGGAAATATTTGTGAAACCAACACGAAATGGACCTTGACCGAGTCAAGCTGTGCCACCTTGGGGAAGTGGAATGCTTCCCAAGTGAAGAACCTGCTTAATGTGATCTTTCTGTTGGAGGACTTGGGCCCTGGGCAAACAGCTTCCCATCCCGATAGTCTAGGGCATAACACCCCATGTGATGGACTCTCAGATTTTGTAGCTAAATCAAGCCCCTGATCTCAGCCTAACCCTGTCTTCTCAGCCTCCTGCTTTCACCACAATTGGGATCTAATGCTCCCTGGACTTGGAGGAGGGTGGTGGGGAGGAGGGCTGCTTTCCTTTTTATCATACCTGTAGGTCCTTTGGAATAAACAATAAGATGTCAGGCCCAGATGGGGCCTTAGCAGTCTAGAATAACACCCTCATTTTACAAAGGGAATTGGAGGCACAGAGGAGTAAAGTGAAAATCACTCAGTTGTGTCCGACTCTTTGAGATCCCATGGACTATACAGTCCATGGAATTCTCCAGGGCGGAATACTGGAGTGAGTAGCCTTTCCCCTCTCCAGGGGATCTTCCCAACCCAGGGATCAAACCCAGGTCTCCAGCATTGCAGGTGGATTCTTTACCAGCTGAGCCACAAGGGAAGCCCAAGAATACTGGAGTGGGTAGCCTATCCCTTCTCCAAGGGGATCTTCCTGACCCAGGAATCAAACCTGCGTCTCCTGCATTGCAAGCGGATTCTTTACCAACTGAGCTATCAGACAGAGGAATAAATGCCTTGCTGAACACAGGTAAAGGTGGGAATCAGACAAGGACAATCATCTCTGACCTTCATCAGAAAGGCACTGTTGACTCCAAAGCACAAGAAAGCACTGAGGATCTGCCTGTGGGTGGGGGTGGGCGGGTGTCTGATGGGGGGTGTCAGTCTGTGGCTGACAGGGCTGTGGGTGTCTCTACTTTATCAAGCAGGTATATCCTCAGAGCAGACACGAACACTTTCCACACTTTGTGTTCACTGACCCAACCTTCCATCAGTTCTGCCACATAAATGCCTCGAATGAGACCATGTCCACCCTCCCCATTACTAGGGCCACAGCACAAGCCCAGGTATTTCTCAGGCAGCAACATCCTGACATCTCCCTGTACCCAGCCCCATCTGCCTTCAGATCGTTCTCTATACCACGGCCAGAAAGATCTTTTTAAATCATAAACTTTATGTTACGTTCCTGCTTACAACCCTTCAATGATTTCCTATTATATTCAGTATAAAATTCAAATGCCTTGACGTGACACAGAAGGCCTGGTAAGCTGGCTCCTGCCAAGTCTTGCAGAGTCCTCTCAGATCAGCTGTCCCTTCCCGATTTCCTGCCACAATGCACAGATGCCTGTCTGCCCAGTGGTGTTCCCTCCTCCCCCTCTTCCCTGGCAGTCTCTCACTGTTCCTCAGTCTCCACGTGGGTACCACTTTCCCTGATCCCTCAGACCTGGCCTGGATGCCCCTTCATGTGTCCTCAGAGCACCAACATCTACCCTTACCTCTGAGTTACTATAGTAGATTGAATTACTTTAGCTTTCCCATTGTCAACTAGATGTGTTAGTATCTTTACAAGCAGAAAATACAGCTTTACCTCCTGTGTTCCAGGTTCTTTGCCTGAAAACTAGAAATGATTGTAGCAGTTATCTATTAGGCTATTAAGAGGATCAGAAGTGTCTATATGTATATACACAAAGCACTTGGCTTCCCAGGTGGAACTAGTGGTAAAGAATCTGCAATGCAGGAGACTTAAGAGATGCAGTTTGGATCTCTAAGTTGGGAAGATCCCGTGGAGTAGGAAATGGCAATGCACTTCAGTATTCTTGCCTGGAAAATTCCATGAACAGAGGAGCCTGGCAGGCTATAGTCCGTGGGGTCACAAAGAGTCAGACACAACTGAGTGAGCATGCAAAGCACTTACAACACTTTGATACAGAATAAGTCCTATATGACTAAATATATATTGAGACTGCAATCATTACTATAGCTATTATTATTATTATTCATCTTTCCTGTTATAACTATAGAATATAACATAGCTGCATCTCATATAGGAGCCATTCAATAAACATTTGCTGAATAAGAGAATGAATCTCATACATACTAAGCAACCATCTGATTTTTATTTGACTTCCTACCTCACTTGATTATTGGAAAATTTTTAACCTTATGAGGACTGAAAAAAAAATTGTTGGACAACTGACAACCACATTTCTCAGAGGGCTACAAAATAGGCATCTTGGTTATATATGTCAGTCTCTTATAAGCTTTATTAGTGTAATCAGCCTCCCCAAGCCAGGTCAGCTCTGGACTACTTAATTTGAGGTGCTGACGACCTCACTGTGTATGCTGGTGAAACCACTAACAGGAGCATCACGTTTTAGGGTTTTGTCTGGGTGGCCAAAGAGACCACTCATCCCCACCCCCTAGGACTGCTCTTGAGGGTTTCAACTCAGACATGGCTCCTTCCCACTGTAAGGGCAGCTACAGCTTCCAGAAAATCACATTCATGTGTTGTGGTCATACATGTCTTTTCAGAAGAGACGAGGTCCCTTTAATTTTTGTGAGAACTTTGTAGTGCCTTGTGCTTCAGAGCTAAGGATCATTTCATTGTGACTTTCAGCAATATTATTTGATGATTTGGGGAGTAATTGTTATAGTCGTTGACAAATAGGATAACCCTCTTTGGCCTTACTGATGGGTAATAAAGTTCTTCCAGAAGAATTTTCTTCCTTTTGGATGCTTTGAATAAAACTCAAAAATAAAACCCAGACTTATAGTGGTTATTACTCAGGTTTGCACTAAATTTACCATCTCCTTTCATATCGCTTTCCTCACTAATACAATATTAAACACAGGATTTGTTAGCTGAAAGCTGCACACACATATTTTAAAGTAATGAATATAATTAATATTGCTTGCATTTCTACTATGTGTTGGCCCATAAATGAAAAGTCTTATTTAATCCTTCTTATAATCTTCTTTTCTTGCAGAGAGAAAATCAAGGCTCAGAGAAGTGTTTTCTAAGAGAACATAGTTGGTCAGGAGAAATTCAAGCTTGGAACCCAGGTCTATCTGTCACCTCAGACTGTGTCCTTATCCTGACCTCAGTGAATGATTGGAGAGCTCAGTACTGTATCATCAAAAGCAGTGACATCTAACTTGGGGGCAGGAGGGGAAAATAAGATACTACTTAAGGTCTACGGAAATATACTCTGCAATTATGCAAAGAGCCAACTCATTGGAAAAGACCCCAGTGCTTGAAAAAATTGAAAGCCAAAGGAGACGGGGTGGAAGAGGATGAGAAGGTCAGATGGCATCATGACTCAATGGACATGAATTTCAGCAAACTCAGGAGATAGCAGTGGACACAGGAACCTGGCGTGCTGCAGTTCATGGGGTCACAAAGAGTTGGACATGACTTAGCGACTGAACAACAACAAAAAATTATGATTCGTGGAAAAGAAGGCTCGACTTCGGCTATGGTGGGTTGACAGTAAGTAAAAAAAGGAAGTGGATGGACCAGTAGGGTAAGAGTTACAAAGAGTGTTGTTGCAAGAATTTGACAACTGTAACCCTAGAGAGAAACCTGGTGATTAACGTCAAATTCCTATAATGGTTCCTCCTGTAAGGGTTTTTGCAAGCTTTAGAAAAGGTAGTTTTGCTTCTATTTTCCATACTTCTCCAAAGACCTTCAACTGAGGCTTGGTTAGTGGCCCTTGAAAGAAAAGCACTTGGAAACGGTGTTGGGCAGGACATTAAAAGCTGGAACAAGGTAAATTTAATCTGATACGATGACATGTGATTCCATTTTTTTAAATGTCTTTATTTTTAATTGGAGGACAATTGTTTTACAATGTTGTGTTGGTTTGTACCATACATCAACATGAATCATTTATAGGTGTACATATGTTCCCTCCATCCTGAACCTCCCTTCCACCTCCCACCCCATCCCACTCTTCTAGGGTGTCACAGAGCACCAGATTGAGCCTCCTCTGTTATACAGCAACTTCCCATTAGCTTCTGGTTTATATATGGTAATTATACATTTCAGTGCTACCCTCTCAATTTGTCCCACACTTTCCTGCCCCCACTGTATCCATACGTCTGTTTTCCATGTCTGAGTCTCTCTTTTTCTGCCCTTAAAATAGGTTCATTGGTACCATTTTTCTAGATTCCATATATATGTGTGTTAATATACACTATTTGTTTGATTCCATTGTTTTGACAAGAACTTCTCTCTTCACAGAGGCAGGAATAATTCATGATATCCATTTTACCATCTGGAAGGCTCCACATAACTTTATATAATGGCTTTTGTTGTCTTTATAGATTGTTTTTCTTAGGGACTATTTTAATCTACCTAGAGTAAATAATATCAGTCACATTGCTCACATAATCATTACTTGCCTGGGCCTTTCCTTTGATGGATTTTTAAATATTGTTTTCTATGCTGGAGGCAGTAAAAGAGAAGTAGAAATAACACTGGCCTCAAAACAGAAGTTTGGAGTTTTTCATCTGATTTCTTCAATGATAAACTCACCATCCGTCAACAAATACCCTTTGGGTCACCACTCTGCATGGAAGCTTTTCTCCCTAAAAGAGCAGGAGAGAGACATGAAATAAAGAGTGTGTCCTGGATCCACAGTGAGAATTGGAAGCCTCCTTCCACTACTTTCTAGCTGTGTGATCTTGGACACAGGAGGGAATGCTTTTCTTGCTTCTGCTTCCTAATTTATAAAGGGGCAACCATCATGAAACATAACTCCCTTGTATGTTGTAAGGACTTAATAAGCACATTTATCTACAGTTTCTTTTACGAGTACCTGTATCGTGGTAGTGCTCAAAAATGTTAGTGTTTACTCTCCTTATAAACCCACTTCCATTCTAGAGTATCTAATGCACACTTAGCAAATTCTAATTCTTACTAATCTTCAAGCTTCAGCTGAAAAGTTTTGTCCTCTAAGAAGCCTTTCACAACTATCCCCTGCCTCTTTCTAAACAGAGTTGATACTATCTTTTCTCTGATCCCTTTGGGAGCACTTTTTAATCTACTCAATCAAGACACATTTATAGAGCTAACGGTGTACCAGTCACTGCTAATACAGAGTTGTCAGGGAAGAAGTTACTGTCCCCAGGTTGGTCACGGTTTAGGAAAACATTGTAAGTGCTATCATTAGGCAGTGTGGCAGCATAGAGGAGGCTTTTTACTTAGAGATCAATCATTTCTTAAATCCAGGGGCAGCCTCTGAGACCATTTCAGATGTGTCTATAGTTTCTATTCTCTTTCCTCTATTCGAGTTCATTCCTCAACATATCATTTTACTTTCTGATCTCCCCTCCTTTTTTCTCTTACCCTTCTTTACCATTTCTTGGGTTTTGTTCTCTCCTTTTCCTCCCCTTTCTCCCATTTTCTCTTTGGGTACAAGCTGTATGAGGAACTAGAGGAATACTTGGTGAAGTCTTATTAGAGGTGGGGGCCAAGCTGAGTCTTCAAAGCAGACAGGAATTTAGATAAACAACGGCAGAGTGGGGAGAATTGAGATGGAGTAGAAAGTAACAGTCAGAAGGACATTGGATGGTCTCTGAGGAGAAAGAACAAGAAGAAAAGCATATACCTAGATGGTATGTGCTGAAAAAGGCATGAAGTTTGGTCAGATTTAGGATCCCACGAATGTGAAATAAGATGGACAGGGGAGAAGACAAGTCCGGCACTCTATATGAAGTTGGATTGTATAACATCTCCATGGGATGGGTTCTAAGACAAGGTTTTAAGGAAAAAGTTGAAATGATCAGATTCGCATAGTGATGATGGTTTAATCACTTTTTCATGTTTAACTCTTTTGTGACCCTATGGACTGTAGCCTGTCAGGTTCCCCTGTCCATGGGATTTCTCAGGCAAGAATACTGGAGTGGGTAGCCATTCCCTTCTCAGGGGATCTTCCCAACCCAAGGGCCAAACCTGGATCTCCTACATTGCAGGCGGGTTCTTTACCAACCGAGCCACCAGGGAAGCTATTTCTCTGTGAATGTGAATGACTTGAAAAAAGCTAGCTGGATACATGGTGTTAAGTGATGCTACTGAAACAGTCCAAATAGGAGATGCTGACACTTCAAGGATGTTAGCAAGATGGTGCAGCAGTTAAGTATGTGAGCTCTGCTCAGTCACTGGATCTTAATTCTGATTCTGCCCTTCACAGATGCCAAGAAAAAACATGACTGCCAATGCCTTACCTTCCCAGTCAAACATTTAACACTTGAAAATGCCTGACACATAGTAGAATTTTTGTCCAGGTGATCAACTCTGTAATATAACAAAACAAAGAATCAGAAATGTGCACAATAGTTGGCCATCAAACTCCACAGGTAAAGAACATGAGGGCTACATATTTATCTTTTTATTGATTAATTCAAAGCACTTATACTGAAAGCCTACTGTGTCCCAAGGACTGGGTGAGATGGGCATGTCAGAAAAAAAGACCAAGTTCTCACGCTCTTAGAGTCCACATAAGTAGAACATAAGGAAGACACGAATGCAAATTATTGTATCAAGTGTACATGTTATAAAAAGATAGAGTAAGTTAAGAGGCTAGAGTTTGATCAGAGTGACAGATTTTTATAGGATGGAGAGGGAAGTTCACTATAAGAAAAAAAAAAATGTGATCTTAACTGAAATGAGATAGCCAGGCAAATGTTGGGATAAGAGTGTTCCAGGACGGTGAAGCAGCAGGTATAAAGGGCCTGAAGCAGGAGTGTATGTGGTCTCCTAGGGATCAGCAAGGACACTAGCATTGCTGGATCAGAAGGGGTGGGGTAGAGGGCGCCAAGAGGTGCATCAAGGAGATAGGAGCCAGACCATGAAGGACCTTATTGATCAGTAGCTTGAAATTTATTTATTTTTTAGTGTGATGAAAAAAAAACTGGGTGAAAATGGTGGTGTTCTGAGAGAGAAGCTTAAAAAGGAGTTTAATTTGGGGTATGATAAATTTGAGATGCCTGGTACGTACCTAAATGACAGTGATGAGTAGGCAGATAGACATATGAATTTGAGGCTCAGTTGGAGAAGTTAGGAAGACAAATGCAAATTTGGGAATTGTCAGCAAATATCAAGTCTTAGGACTGGAGGTGAGCACAGGAGGAGAAGTTCTGAGGATTGACTCTTGTAGTATCCCAACAGTTATAGATTGGGAAAAAAAAAAAATCTAGCAAGGGTGACCAAGGAGAAGTAACCAGGAACAGAGGTGGATACAGAGAAGAGAGAAGAAAGTTCCAAGAAGGGGGTAGGTTTAAAACATCTTAGTGTGAAAACAGCCTTTCCCTCACCTCTCATAAATCATGCAAAACCAACAAGGAGAATGGAATGAACGCTATAAACCGCATCTTTAAGGGAGCCAGAGGACAATTGTAACCACAAAGCAGGTCAGAGTTGTCCAAAGCAGTGGAGTATTGAATAGAGTTGTGGGAGAATGCAGAGACGTGGAACCCATGGCTGGGTGTCTCAGAAACAGCAATGGAAATGACCTTCTCGGTGGGGGTGGGGAGGGGGCACACTGAGGTACATATCAGGTCCCTGGGTGTACATTAGATGCCGGGCTCCTCCCTGGAGGCTGTTCATTCAAGAAGCATGGGGCAGGGGCACTGAATGGGAAATCCCACAAGGAGCACAGGGAAGGAGAACTTCAATTCTGAACAATCCTGTAGATGCCTATAGATGCCTGTCTCCAGTGTGTGGAAAGAAATCAAGGCTAAATGAACTCATAGACACAACACTAGGAGATAGGGAAATTCCTGCTAACCTTTAGTTCTTCTCTGTTCCTTCACCACAAGCAGGTCCTCCAAACAGCTGGTCCAGGAAAAAAATATGATAAATAATCAAAATAAAGATTAAGATAAATAATCAAAAAGGAACCAGAATAAGCATTATATAGACCCTAGAAGAATCAAACAAACAACAAGAAAAGAATGAAAGAAATGGAAAGTTGTTGTTCAGTATTAGAGCTAAGTCATCTCTGACTCTTTGCAACCCCATGGACTGTAGCCCACCAGGTTCCTCTGTCCATGGGATTTTGCAGGCAAGAATACTGATGTGGGTTGCATTTTCCTCCTCCAGGGAATCTTCCTGACCCAGGGACTTAACCCATGTTTCCAGCATTGAAGGTGGATTCTTTACTGCTGAGCCACCAGGGAAGCTCTGTACTTTCATCAGAAAAATCCAGCCAGGGAGAAAATGAAAACTGTGGTGAAATATTTCTTTATAATGTAATAGATACTATAGATTGGCTAATTCAATATCCACTCTAACTCTTTTCCAGCATTTTGATTTTGCTCTCTGCAACCTTACTGAATACACTGATTAGTTCTAAAAGCTTTTGAGTGGATCCTAAGATTTCTTACATATAAGAAAGTATCACCTGAAAACAGAGACAGTTTTACTGCTTCTTTTCTGATTTGAATGTCTTTTGTTTATTTTTCTTGCTTGATTTCTCTGGCTCAGGCTTTCAGTACTATGTTGAGTAGGAATGGTGAGACTGGGTATCTTTGCCTTATTCCTAATACTTGAAAAAGTTTCAAACTTTCACCATTTAGTATGATGTTAGCTGTGGGTTTATCATATGTGGCCTTTATTGAATTGAGATTTGTTCCTTCTATGCACAGTTTGTTGAGACCTTTTTATCATGAAACAATATTATTATTTAGTCAAGTGTCCATTTTAAATTATCTTAAGCAATGCAAAATATATTAGTTCATGTAGTCAAGCATCTGTTCAACGCCAGAAGCTTTTTTCAAGATCTGGAGACTTAAATACTCTTCTCATACATAGGACTTATAATAGACAATGTAGGACTTGCCTTTAGAATGTAGAGGAAAGATTAAGTTCAGTATTCATGGAGAATCAGGTAGCAGTGGAAAGTTTACATTTTTTTAAAGTGATGTTTGTTCTTCTTGTCTTCTGACTTGGTACATCAGTAGTTTAACATCTGATCTCTGATTTATAGACCAACAACATATTCTTGATTTAAGGGCAATAATCACTGCAGTTGTGAAAATAAAAACCACCACTTAGACTGCCTGGCAGGGTCTATATTGTAAAACAAGCCCCATTTTGTTTATATTGAGTTTGGATTGATGGACAACTTGGTCTTCCTCTACCAGGGTCATTCCAGGTTACCTCAGCAAGAGACCATGTAATTTCTCAAAAAACCATGCATTTAGCTGGTAGCTATTTGATAGTCAGGATTGAATACCAGAAGGCAAGGAGTGTTTAATTAGAAGCTTAGAATTCTGCAGGCACAATGACAAAGGAAAAGGCATGGGCTGTGGAATCATCAGACCTGGGACAAAATTTTAATTCACTCACTTATCACTATGCATCCCTGAACAAATAACCCAACTCCGAATCTCAATTTCCTCATCTGTAAGATTGATATAATTATATCTAGCTCATAATGTTGCCATGAGGTAGAAATAAGGTAACATGTAGAGTACTTACTACACAGAAGAAGCCAGATAAATGGCAGTTATTTTTCAGACTCGATAATCCAAAATTTGTGTGGTCTATTTAACATATCTTTATTAGACTGTGTATATTTCAACACAACCAGTGTCCATGAAGAGCAGTAGTATTCATGTTGATGACTCAGAGACTAGCTTTTTAAAACCCTAACAGGATTCTTAATCCACAAATAATAAATGGTGATCCAAAGGGCTTTAGTGCTAATGTAATCCATTAGATTTTATTAGTGCAATGTTGATAAATTCAATGGGAACTTTTTCATCTGATTTTACTTGCTTGCTCTGCAGCTTTTGAGACTCTCTGGAACTCTTCCTTGAATGTTGCTGATTCTTGAGTTCCATAACTCTTTCCCCTAACTTTCCTGACTGGTCTCTCTGCATTTCCTTTTCTAACTACTTAAATGTTGAATTTCCTTAGTCATTATTTAGCAGACACCTTCTCATTCTAACTACTTGATCCCTTTTTAGTCGATCCCTTTCACTCCCAAGACTTCACTTTTCATTTAACCCATGGCCTAGGGTAAGATTGTACAGGTTGTGCACTGCAGTAGTGTGCTCAGGTGAAAAAGAGAGTGAAGGCAGAAATCTAGTCTCTGCTCTGCTTGCCAGGCTGTGCACCCCAGGGATAATGTTTACCTAGAGGGAGCACTTTCTTTATATCTGAAACCTAGATGAACCTCAAGAGAGAAGCTAAATAATTACAGACTATAAGCCATGTGGTCCATTTATTCATACTATTAAAATAAGTTGAATTATTCAAAGAAGCAAGCATAATTTTCTATAGTCATCATTGACTATGAACTTTTTGATCCTTAAAAGGAAGACTCATATGTGTCAATGAAATCTCAGAAAACCAAATCCCTTCAACAGTATGATAAACCAAGGATCATGGAAGGTGCTATGTAAACAGTGAGAACACTGGGGAGTCCCTTGTGGTCCAGTGGTTAGGACTCTGAACTTTCACTGCCAAGGTTCCATCCTTGGTCGGGGAACTAAGATCCCACAAGCCATGTAGTGAAAGTGTGTGAAAGACAGTGAAAGAAGTGTAGTGAAAGACAGTCATGTCTGTCTCTTTACAACCCCATCAACTGTATAGTCCTTGGAATTCTCCAGGCCAGGATACTGGGGTGGGTAGCCTTTCCCTTCTCCAGGGGATCTTCCCAACCCAGGAATCAAACTGAGTCTCCTGTATTGCAGGTGGATTCTTTACCAACTGAGCTCTGAGGGAAGCCTCACAAGCCACATGGCATGGCCCAAAAAAAAACCATTAAGAGCATTGAGTCAAGTTTTCCTTCAAAACAGAATCCAAAGTTTTAGTTAATTAGTCTGATTCAAATTTAAAGCAATTCTTTTTAATGGAAGAAAATGGATATTCACAAACTCTGCTTCAGTAATTGTAACCAGAATGAATTACCATAAAAACATAGGAAAAGCTTTGTTCTCATTTTGAATGAAGCTTATGTCTATATCAATATATCAGTAAAATTCTATATGAGGTTTAAACTTAAAACATCTACCAACTTTTTAAAAGAACTTTATCACTACTTTCAGAAAACTAAATTAAACTGCTGCTGTAGACCATGCTCATTTTCCTCTGTAATACCACTTTTTTCCAAAACTACAATAAAGATGCAGTCCTGTGGCTTTTTCATTACTTTGTGGGTTGTATAGAAAGCCTGCATTTTTATTTTATGCTTTAGATAATTCAATATGAGCCATACAAAAAATAGTCTTTTCTCTATAATACAGCTATGAGAGTTTTATTTGTAAATATTTATATTGCTTCTGTCTCTAATAAAATCTGTAAACACTTTGGCAGGGTATTAAAGAGATCTCGTTTCTTTCCACACATTGTCTAAAGATGCAGAGAAATGCCAGAGGAACTTGCAGAGCTTTTCTCTTAAAGGAAAATAAAGTTTTAAAGTTGCTGTTACAAAAATAATGCCTGCTTATTACAAAAAAATCAAATAGAGAACGGTATGGAATTAATACAGTTCTTTCGTCCTGTTCCTACTCTGAGATAATTCCTGTAAAGAGTATAGGAAAAATGCCTGGCACATATCCAGAATTTAATACATTTTTGCTACTATCAATGTAATTAGCATATGTGAAAGGGGCTCCTCAAAGGACTTTGGATAAGGGATGATACGATCAAAGATGAGCATGGCCAGCACAATCAGTATGCATTCAAGATAAGGTATAACAAAGCTTCTGTTTAAAAGCAGATTCCTTGTGTTCTGTAACTCTGGGGGCAGGAGTGGGTTGCTATTTGCACAGAATACAAAGTGAATATTGCTTCTAGTGGTTGAGCAATGCAGCAGACTTGACTGGAGACTCTAACTGTAGTTCAAACTAGAATACGAAAATGAATGAATAAACAAAATGTATTACGTGGGCTTCTCAGGTGCTAAAGAATCTGCCTGCCAATGCAGGAGATTCAAGAGATGTGAGTTTGATCCCTGGATTGGGAAAATCCCCTGGAGTAGGAAATGACACCCTAGTTCAGTATTCTTGTCTGGAAAATTCCATTAGCAGAAGAGCCTGGTGGGCTACAATCTATGGGGCTGCAAAGAGTCGGACACTACAGAGCACATTACATGCATACAATTCAATCATAAAAAGGAATGAATCTCTGACACGTGATACAACATGGTCGAATCTTGAAAACATCATGCTAAGGGAAAGAAGCCAGGCACAACAGGTCACACGTTGTATGATTCCATTTACATGAAACATGCAGAATAAAGAAATCCACAGAAACAGAAGGCAGATTAATAGTTTCTTGGAGCTGAGGGGAGAAAGGACTGGGGACTGGCTGCTTAACGGGATATGAGGTTTATACCCAGGACCATGCCCTGATGCTTTAATTGTTCAAACAGATAAATTAATTCTCTGCCCCCTCTTAGTTTTGCTCAGTTTTATTTTTATTACATAAAGCTAGGTCTTTGAGGCAGGGACTCAACAAAGAACTAGGTCTCAAGAACTGAAGCTCCAGCTAGGTCTTTGAGGCAGGGACTCAACAAAGGCTAAAGGAGACACAGCTTCTCTTCCTGGGCCAAAGTCTACAACTAAACAAATGCTTCTCACCTATCCCTACTCTTCCTACTATTTCTCATTTCTAAAACTATAACTATTACTGCCCAAGCACTACTGTTATCCCTACAGCCATTACAACTGAGATTACACAATTGTTGTTACTAATTATACTACTACCATAACTACTCCTTGATTAAAAATGGAAAATACTGTTCTACCCACTTTGCTGACAAAGGTCCACATAGTCAAAGCCATGGTTTTTCTAGTAGTCATGTACAGATGTGAGAATTGGACCATAAAAAAGGGTTGAGCGCCAAATGCTTTTGAATTGTGATACTGGAGAAGACTCTTGAGAGTCCCGTGGACAGCAAGGAGATCAAACCAGTCAATCCTAAAGGAAATCAACCCTGAATATTCATTAGAAGGACTAATCCTGAAGCTGAAGCTCTAACACTTTGGCCACCTGATACAAAGGGCTGATTCATTAGAAAAGACCCTGATTCTGGGAAAGATTGAGGACAAGAGGAGAAGGTGGTGACAGAGGATGAGATAATTGGATGGCATCTCCAATTCAATAGACATGGTTCTGAGAAAACTTCAGGAGATAATGAAGGACAGGGGAGCCTGGCTAGTCCATGGGGTCGCAAAGAATCAGACACAACTTAGTGACTGAACAATAACAAGTCACTTTAATCTGTAATCCTTAAAGTAGCCATGAACTATTATCACTACCCTACCTACAGACGAGGAAACACTTAAGAGGCCAGATTCACAACAATAAAGAAGTAAAGCCTGCATCAAATGGCTCATTATGCTTCATGTTGCTGACAATGTATTGGTCCTCCTATGAGAACTGGTCACCCACATCCCTGACAATGGAGAGAGAGGAACTGAATCACCATGGATAGTCCTAGCACTGTAGACCTTTTCCTACCACCCAACCATGACTGACGGGATAAAGGACAGGCACCTAACTCAAGAATGATAATTCACCAACTAAGAAACTTGGGCCCTGATGCAAAAAGTGTAAGTGAGATCATATCAGAAATGTATACAATGAAATTGTTGAAGAGTAACTAGTAGTGAAATCAGATGCAGAAAGAATGCCAAGAGGAAATAAAAAGGCAAGCCATTTTCAGGAAGAAGTTATAAGGAAGCAAAAAATATGAGTAAATGGAGGCCACCAATCAGTAAGGAGAAGAGAACTAAATAGATTCAAAAAGAGAAGCAGAGATGCTCTTAGGAAGAGAAAGCTGTGTGGTGAGGAGGTGAGGATGGTATCAGGACTCTGAAGTTGCCATGGGTTCTGATGAGGGCTGCTTTTGGATAACTCATTCTTATTTTTACATAATTCACACTAATTTTTTACAATTTAGGGTGTTTGGATGAGATCATTGTTCTTTCCAACCAAGCAAACTCAATTACATCTCTGGGCTACAAGATGGAACGTGGCACATGGGGAAAACAAAATTGCAGTGAAACTAATACAGATTTTGGCTGTAAGTTGACTGGAAAAACCTTTCCCCTTCCCCAACCCCTAACTAGAATACCTATCACAGAGAATAGTATTGATAGCAGAATCTGCTCTAGGCTAAGTAAATAGATGTAAACAGTGGGGCTTCGCTTTAGAAGCAGACAGGAAAGAGCCAGAGAAGTAATTTGTGAGTTGCAGCAACCTTCCAAATACTGCCTTCAGTGGTCCTATGTGATGAGAATGAATGTCCATAACAATGTTCTAGTACATCGTAATTTGAGAAATGTATACCAGATTCTATAATTTTTTTTTCAATAAACCGGGCTTGGAGGGTATTATTCCATCAGTAAATCAGAAACATCAAACATCCTGAATGTCCACACACCTCCAAACTCTGCTTTTCACTGGAGTTGTACTTGACGCACATTAAATGTGAGGCTGTGTTAGAACAAGCTGAAATCACTGTGAGGGTGACATTGTGGAAGGGTGGGAACAGATTGATCCCAAAGGGACTCCAGTTCGGAAAGATATCAGAGCCTCAGGTTATTAACTTCGGCTGAATCAACTATATGGCACAGTCCCTGTTCTAAGTTCTGCAAGGGGACACCTTTCCATCAGAGTTCAATATGTATTTTACTTCTTTCTCCTTTCTATTTACAGATACTCACTCCAGGGAAGAGTTAGTTGACAATGTCCTTACTCTCCAGACATACGCTAGTGAAAGAGGTGGGAGAGTGTTTGACCGTTGAGCATTCTGCTATAACAGAGACTGTCTGGGTGAAACATGGATTGGTTTTTCTGAGACAGGGCCAGTCCCTAAACAGAATTTCACTATATTAAAAGAGCACTGCATTCTCCTGTGAGTCTGGGCTAGAGAATGACACTCTGTTGCCATGGTATCAGAAACTACTGCAAGAAAGGAATAAACACTTCGTGATGGATAGAACCTACATGGCAAGTAAATTTCCCCAAATCCTTGGTGTAACCTGAGCACCAAGTTATTATAAACTGAGGAAAAGTAATAGAAGAAAAAGCATTCTCTTTCTATACTTTCCATATTTTTTTTTATTTCTCTGCATATATTTTACCAACAAAACGATCTGTTTGCCGGTCTGTTTTTATATCTCTCCTATTGAGGTTCATCTCCTTTAAATTGTTCCTTCAAAGGGCTTGAATATGTAGATTTTATAATAAAACAAGGTCACAAAATTCCTTCCCACATTCTCTAGTAGAGTTGAGATAAATTTTAATTAGGACTTCATGGTAAAGAATGCGTCTGCCAATGCAGGAGGTGCAGGTTCCATCCCTGAGTTGGGGAGATCCCTTGGAGCAGGAAATGGCAACCCACTGGAGTCTTCTTGCCTGGGAAATCCCATGGACAGAGGAGCCTCACAGGCTCTAGTCCATGGTGTCCCAAAATAGTTGGACACAACGTAGCGACTAAACAACAACAACAAGTTTAATTAAAGTGAGTTACAAGAATGCTGATACTAAATGTGTTGCTTTTCATGGCAAAGTTCTTTGGCTACATACTTACATTTCAAATATATGAGGATAAGACAATCCAGTAAGCTTAGATTCCAGGGACCATCTCCTAATCAGAAGATATAATCATTTCAGTCTCATTTTGTGTGCATGTTTGGTTTGAGTACAATGAGGGAGTGGCAATTACCCTTCTGTTTTAATAGAACCTTCATTCACTAGAAAACATCCACCTTGTCAAAAAATAATGTAGGAAGGCCCAAATATTTCAGCAATTCAAATCAGAAAGGAAAAACTTCCTTTGGGAGGAAGCAAACAGAGGGCTGTTAATTTCTAAATTTATTTAAAGCTGAGACAGCACCGGGGCTTAAAGTACTTGCGAGTAGAGAAAATCTGAGCACATCATTACTATAGATAATGCTCAGTGATTACCCTCATTTTATGCCTAATTTTTGCTCTGCCATTAAGATTTTTAAGAAGGATGACTTAGTGAAGGGGTCAAACCTTCAATATCTAGTTAGCACACTAATAATTGCAATAATAATAATAACAACATTTTTTATTCACTGAACTGCCAGGCACTGGGCTCACTGTTAAACATTTCAGGCCATTCAAAACCTCAGAAACATTCTACAATCCAGGAAAGATATTAATGTGTTTTTAGTTTCATTATGACTCCATTAAAAGTCTAAGGAATATATAAAATTACTGATCTCAAAGAACATATAATATAATAAGTAAAATTTTATATGTACATATAGGACCAGGGGCTTCTCTGGTGGTTCAGTGGTAAAGAATCGTGCAATGCAGGAGATGCAGGTTCGATTCCTGGGTCAAGAAGATCCCCTGAAAAGGACATGGCAACTCATTCCAGTATTCTTGCTGGGAAATCCCATGAACAGAGGAGCCTGGCGGACTACAGTCCATGGTGTCTCAAAAGAGCTGGAGGCAACTTAGCTACTAAACAACAATAACAACAGGTAGGCTCATTACGGAGCACAATTAAGGATAAAATCTTGAAGCACAAAGCATAATTAGAGGACAATAATTATGAAAATAAGATAGATTAATTCTTGAGTCACCAAAACCCCAGTTCAGAACTGTCTGTCTGGCAAGCATGGTCTGTACTGTGTTCAGCAGTATGACCAACGAACTCATTCTCTCCATGTCATTAGAGAGGGTTAATGAATCTGAACACCGCTCTTCAGCATTTTGGATCATTGCTTTCAGCAGCATACATTATCCGTATTCCACTACCCATCCATCAGATGGTAGATTTTTGTATTAATGTAGTTGATGACCTCAAATTCACTCTTAAAAGCTCATCATATTTCCCTTGCTATTAAATAAATTAATCAAAGGAAGGAGAATTGCTTTTATCAATTGTAAGAACCTTACAAATTTTCTAGTCCCTAATTTTTCTGTTACACATTTCAAATTGATGTCAGTTTCATAAAATCCTGGCTCATAAACCTAGATCTCTTAAATTACTACTTTATCTTAACTAAATGTAACTGATACTTGTTCAGTACTCACTATAGGCTGGGTATTGGGCTAAGGGCTGAGAATATACTGGTAGACAAGACACAGTGCTGTAGGAAATGGGAAACTTTGGACAGTATTTGAATATTCAGTTCAGTCATTCAGTCGTGTCCGACTCTTTGCGACCCCATGAACCGCAGCACGCCAGGCCTCCCATTCATCAACAACAGCCGGAGTCTACCCAAACCCATGTCCACTGAGTCAGTGATGACATCTAACTATCTCATCCTCTATTGTCCCCTTCTCCTCCTGCCTTCAATCTTTCCCAGCATCAGGGTCTTCTCAAATGCATCAGTTCTTTGCATCAGAGGGCCAAAGTATTGGAGTTTCAGCTTCAAAATCAGTCCTTCCAATGAATATTCAGGACTGATTTGCTTTAGGATGAATTGGTTGAATCTCTTTGCAGTCCAAGGGACTCTCAAGAGTCTTCTCCAACACCATAGCTCAAAAGCATCAATTCTTTGGCGCTCAGCTTTCTTCACAGTCCAACTCTCACATCCATACATGACCACTGGAAAAACCATAGCCTTGACTAGATGGACCTTTGTTGACAAAGTAATTTCTCTCCTTTTTAATATGCTATCTAGTTTGGCCATAACTTTCCTTCCAAGGGATAAGTGTCTTTTAATTTCATAGCTGCAATCACCATCTGCAGTGATTTTGGAGCCCAGAAAAATTAAGTCAGCCACTGTTTCCACTGTCTCCCCATCTATTTCCCATGAAGTGATGGGACCAGATGCCATGATCTTAGTTTCCTGAATGTTGAGCTTTAAGCCAACTTTTTCACTCTCCTCTTTCACTTTCATCAAGAGGCTCTTTAGTTCTTCTTCACTTTCTGCCCTAAGGGTGGTGTCATCTGCATATCTGAGGTTGTTGATATTTCTCCCAGCAATCTTGATTCCAGCTTGTGCTTCATCCTGCCCAGTATTTCTCATGATGTACTCTGCATATAAGTTAAATAAGCAGGGTGACAATATACAGCCTTGACATAATCTTTTTCCTATTTGGAACCAGTCTGTTGTTCCATGTCCAGTTCTAACTGTTGCTCCCTGACCTGCATACAGGTTTCTCAAGAGGCAGGTCAGGTGGTCTGATTTTCCCATCTCTTTCAGAATTTTCCACAGTTTATTGTAATCCACACAGTCAAAGGCTTTGACATAGTCAAAAAGCAGAAATAGATGTTTTTCTGGAACTCTCTTGCTTTTTCAATGATCCAGCGGATGTTGGCAATTTGATCTCTGGTTTCTCTGCCTTTTCTAAAACCAGCTTGAACATCTGGAAGTTCACGGTTCATGTATTGCTGAAGCCTGGCTTGGAGAATTTTGAGCATTACTTTACTACGTGTGAGATGAGTGCAATTGTGCAGTAGTTTGAGCATTCTTTGGCATTGCCTTTCTTTGGAATTGGAATGAAAACTGGCCTTTTCTAGTCCTTTGGCCACTGCTGAGCTTTCCAAGTTTGCTGGCTTATGGAGTGCAGCACTTTCACAGCATCATCTTTTAGGATTTGAAATAGCTCAACTGGAATTCCATCACCTCCACTAGCCTTGTTTGTAGTGATGCTTCTTAAGGCCCAGTTGACTTCACATTCCAGGATGTCTGGCTTTATGTGAGTGATCACACCATTGTGATTATCTGGGTCGTGAAGATCTTTTTTGTACAGTTCTTCTGTGTATTCCTGCCACCTCTTCTTAATATCTTCTGCTTCTGTTAGGTCCATATCATTTCTGTCCTTTATTGAGCCCATCTTTGCATGTAATGTCCCCTTGGTATCTCTAATTTTCTTGAAGAGATCTCTAGTCTTTCCCATTCTGTTGTTTTCCTCTATTTATTTGCACTGATCACTGAGGAAGTCTTTCTTATCTCTCCTTGCTATTCTTTGGAACTCTGCATTCAAATGGGTATATCTTTCCTTTTCTCCTTTGCATTTTGCTTCTCTTCTTTTCACATCTTCTTGTAAGGCCTCCTCAGACAGCCATTTTGCTTTTATTGCATTTCTTTTTCATGGGGATGGTCTTGATCCCTGTATCCTGTACAAGGTCATGAACCTTCATCCACAGTTCATCAGGCACTCTGTCTATCAGATCTAGTCCCTTAAATCTATTTCTCACTTCCACTGTATAGTCATAGGGGATTTGATTTAGGTCATGCCTGAATGGTTTAGTGGTTTTCCCCACTTTCTTCAATTTAAGAATTGAATTGAATTCAATTTGAATTTGGCAATAAGGAGTTCATGATCTGAGCCACAGTCAGCTCCCAGTCTTGTTCTTGCTGACAGTATAGAGCTTCTCCTAAAAGTAATTTGAATATTACTTATCTATAAAGGTCACACATGTTTAAGCTACTGTATCAATAACAGGATGGCCATGGCCTTAATAAGATTTGTCATTTAATTCATGTCAATGTGTCAGCTTCTGTGACATTACATTTCATACCTTGCCTAATTCTTTTAATAACCTTGTGAGCTATTTGCCACTGTCCCCATTTTGTACATGAAGAAATTGAGACTTAGATGGATCAAGCACCCTGATTATGGTCAAACAGCTAAAGATTTAATTGGATACATATCTACTTCCAAAGTCTTAACTCTTTGCCCTGCACTATGCTTCTGAGATCTCTTTCTTAATGCTGTGTTTCCAACCTTTTCATGGATATTGATAAATTTAAAAAATATAACCTGGATATACAGTCAAATCTGTTACTCCAATGCTATGTCTTAAAAAGCATACAACAGAGTCTGAAGTCAGGCAGGTTGATTCCTCCAGTTCCAATCTTCTTTCTCAAGATTACTTTGATTATTCGAGGGGTGGGAATGCAAACTAGTACAGTCACTATGGAAAACAGTGTGGAGATTTCTTAAAAAACTGGAAATAGAACTGCCATATGACCCAGCAATACCACTTCTGGGCATACACACTGAGGAAACCAGATCTGAAAGAGACACATGTACCCCAATGTTCATCGCAGCACTGTTTATAATAGCCAGGACATGGAAGCAACCTAGAGGCCCATCAGCAGATGAATGGATAAGGAAGCTGTGGTACATATACAACATGGAATATTACTCAGCCATTAAAAAGAATTCATTTGAATCAGTTCTAATGAGATGGATGAAACTGGAGCCTATTATACAGAGTGAAGTAAGCCAGAAAGATAAAGAACATTACAGCATACTAACACATATATATGGAATTTAGAAAGATGGTAATGATAACCCTATATGCAAAACAGAAAAAGAGACACAGAAGTACAGAACAGACTTTTGAACTCTGTGGGAGAATGTGAGGGTGGGATGTTTCGAAAGAACAGCATGTATATTATCTATGGTGAAACAGATCACCAGCCCAGGTGGGATGCATGAGACAAGTGCTCGGGCCTGGTACACTGGGAAGACCCAGAGGAATCGGGTGGAGAGGGAGGTGGGAGGGGGGATCGAGATGGGGAATACGTGTAACTCTATGGCTGATTCATATCAATGTATGACAAAACCCATTGCAATGTTGCGAAGTAATTAGCCTCCAACTAATAAAAAAAGCATACAACAAGTAAAGGTTATATTTTGAGATATTTTGGTCACTTAGCCAGTTTTCAAAAGTGCAAATCATTATATCGTTAGATCAGAGGAGCAAACATGCAGAAAATCTCGTATTTTCTTCAAAGCAAATAGCATCACTATGTCAAGTAAAGAACATGGGCTTTGAAATCTCACACGCTTGGCTTTAAACCATAGCTTTTTCTTCCTCTCCTTGTATAGTGTTGGCTATGTTATTCACAACCTCATAGTGAACCTTATAGTGAGCATTTTTTCATGTATGAAAAAGTAGGTCCAAGAGGATTGTGGTGGGGAATAAATAACATCAAATATATAATGTGCCTAGTGCAATGACAGGAGTACTGCGTGTTAAATAAATGTTCATTTGGAGAATGGAGTAAAATTACAAAATAAGAAACTATATAAGGTGATCTGCACCAGAAGGAATCTGGCCAAATGTGGTGGAAGAAATGCCTTCTAATAACAATTTAGGTCCCTAGAAGAACAGTGGGCATAACAGGAACAAGAGGTGATGGAGCTGAATTCTCTACTGGCTGGAAACATTTGCATCCCTCTAACCATGAAAGGTATGTCCACTTCCAATTTGCCTTGATTCATGGACCTAACATTTCAGGTTCCTATGTAATATTGCTCATGGAAGTGAGAAATAGATTTAAGGGACTAGATCTGATAGACAGAGTGCCTGATGAACTGTGGATGAAGGTTCATGACCTTGTACAGGATACAGGGATCAAGACCATCCCCATGAAAAAGAAATGCAATAAAAGCAAAATGGCTGTCTGAGGAGGCCTTACAAGAAGATGTGAAAAGAAGAGAAGCAAAATGCAAAGGAGAAAAGGAAAGATATACCCATTTGAATGCAGAGTTCCAAAGAATAGCAAGGAGAGATAAGAAAGACTTCCTCAGTGATCAGTGCAAATAAATAGAGGAAAACAACAGAATGGGAAAGACTAGAGATCTCTTCAAGAAAATTAGAGATACCAAGGGGACATTACATGCAAAGATGGGCTCAATAAAGGACAGAAATGATATGGACCTAACAGAAGCAGAAGATATTAAGAAGAGGTGGCAGGAATACACAGAAGAACTGTACAAAAAAGATCTTCATGACCCAGATAATCACAATGGTGTGATCACTCACATAAAGCCAGACATCCTGGAATGTGAAGTCAACTGGGCCTTAAGAAGCATCACTACAAACAAGGCTAGTGGAGGTGATGGAATTCCAGTTGAGCTATTTCAAATCCTAAAAGATGATGCTGTGAAAGTGCTGCACTCCATAAGCCAGCAAACTTGGAAAGCTCAGCAGTGGCCAAAGGACTAGAAAAGGCCAGTTTTCATTCCAATTCCAAAGAAAGGCAATGCCAAAGAATGCTCAAACTACTGCACAATTGCACTCATCTCACACGTAGTAAAGTAATGCTCAAAATTCTCCAAGCCAGGCTTCAGCAATACATGAACCGTGAACTTCCAGATGTTCAAGCTGGTTTTAGAAAAGGCAGAGAAACCAGAGATCAAATTGCCAACATCCGCTGGATCATTGAAAAAGCAAGAGAGTTCCAGAAAAACATCTATTTCTGCTTTTTGACTATGTCAAAGCCTTTGACTGTGTGGATCACAATAAACTGTGGAAAATTCTGAAAGAGATGGGAATACCAGACCACCTGACCTGCCTCTTGAGAAACCTGTATGCAGGTCAGGAAGCAACAGTTAGAACTGGACATGGAACAACAGACTGGTTCCAAATAGGAAAAAGATTATGTCAAGGCTGTATATTGTCACCCTGCTTATTTAACTTATATGCAGAGTACATCATGAGAAATACTGGGCAGGATGAAGCACAAGCTGGAATCAAGATTGCTGGGAGAAATATCAACAACCTCAGATATGCAGATGACACCACCCTTAGGGCAGAAAGTGAAGAAGAACTAAAGAGCCTCTTGATGAAAGTGAAAGAGGAGAGTGAAAAAGTTGGCTTAAAGCTCAACATTCAGAAAACTAAGATCATGGCGTCTGGTCCCATCACTTCATGGCAAATAGATGGGGAGACAGTGGAAACAGTGGCTGACTTAATTTTTCTGGGCTCCAAAATCACTGCAGATGGTGATTGCAGCTATGAAATTAAAAGACACTTATCCCTTGGAAGGAAAGTTATGGCCAAACTAGATAGCATATTAAAAAGGAGAGAAATTACTTTGTCAACAAAGGTCCATCTAGTCAAGGCTATGGTTTTTCCAGTGGTCATGTATGGATGTGAGAGTTGGACTGTGAAGAAAGCTGAGCGCCAAAGAATTGATGCTTTTGAGCTATGGTGTTGGAGAAGACTCTTGAGAGTCCCTTGGACTGCAAAGAGATTCAACCAATTCATCCTAAAGCAAATCAGTCCTGAATATTCATTGGAAGGACTGATTTTGAAGCTGAAACTCCAATACTTTGGCCCCCTGATGCAAAGAACTGATGCATTTGAGAAGACCCTGATGCTGGGAAAGATTGAAGGCAGGAGGAGAAGGGGACAACAGAGGATGAGATGGTTGGATGGCATCACCGACTCAATGGAGATGAGTTTGAGTAAACTCCGATTGTTGGTGATGGACAGGGAGGCTTGGCGTGCTGTGTTCCCTGGTGTCTTGAAGAGTCGGACACAACTGAGTGACTGAACTGAACTCAACCATGAAAGTTTAGAGGGATGCTTTGAAGCTGAAGCTCCAATACTTTGGCCATCTGATGAGAAGAGTCGACACATGGGAAAAGACTCTGATGCTGGGAAAGATTAAGGGCAGGAGAAGAAAAGGGCAGCAGAGGGTAAGATGGTTGGATGGCACCATCGACTCAGTGGATATGAGTTTGAGCAAACTCCAGGAAATAGTGAAGGACAGGATATCCTGGCGTACTGGCATCCATGGGGTCGCAAAGAGTCGGACATAACTTAGTGACTGAATGACAACAGACTTGAGAGGAAAGGCATGATTTCCCTTTTGAAAGTAATGAAAGAGAATATAGAGTAGTTTCAATGTGACAATGGAGAGCATTTCATGGCACCCTTGATATCACCATCTGCCTCTATGTCTCATGTCCACCTCACCCCCAAACAGAAGGCTGATCAGGCTGTAGATATGGTACAGACTGTATCTGGTCTATCCAGGGGCTAGAAAGAAGCCACAGCAACATCCACAGTCCAAGATTCGTGTTTGCACAGGATCCTCTTTGCTGGAAGCAAATGAATGCACATTGGTAGAACAGAGCGTGATCTTACTGATCACAGGTAAGTCAGCATCCTTTGCTTTCAGAATCCCAGTGCATCTGGGCTTTAGTCACTCAGATGATTAGAGAGTTGTTCCCTTAGGTATCAGATACACATTTACACTTGAAAACAAGACAAGGAGATAGATAAAGGATAACTTGAGGTTCCTCTGGCTGTTCACAGGACCTTAAAGCAGTCAAGGAAAGTAAAGCAGCTCTTTACTTCAGCGTTCTCATTCTCACAGGAAATTGACATTTTCAAGAGTGACCATTTACCTAGGACCTTCTACAAGCCAGAAACTTATTATCTCTGCTCTGCACATCGATCCTGCAAAATAAACATTATTTTAGATGAGGAAATTGAATCACAAAAAGTAAATTGCTCAAGTCACAAAATTAATAACTGAAAGAGATGAATTTGAAAACCAAGTCTGTACAAAGTCCATGCCAAGCCAACTTAGACTCAACGGGATAGAAGTGAAGCTTCTTGATAGATTCCACTGCTAGACCTCCAGAGCCCTACAGATGTATAGTTAATTCTTGCACATTAATTTAATCACTTGTTAGAGTGGTGAGTGCCAGACAATGGAGATAGGTTGAGCAAAAGCAAGCATCGTACAGAGAAGCCCTGCTCATATTACAGAATCCTAAATATCAAGTCACTTTTGAGTCATTATCTATAATAGTAATAACCAGGATCCCTCATGCATATATTAACACAGGACTCCCTTACACCCTTGATGGAAACCAAAAGCAAGACAAGAAGTTAGAAAATCAATTTTCCAGGTTTAAAATGTACTTGTTTTTGAATAGCCTGTTAATAAAAATATCCATTGTCTCAGATTCCCTATGTAGACATATGCAATATGATAAAAAGAAGTTTGGAGAACAAAAGCAACCGCTTTAAATATTTAAAAGATTAAGATGAAAATTAGAAATAGACTCCCTTTCAATGAAATGCTTTAAATTGAATCCATAAACCATGTTTGATTTCTAAAGCTAGAAGAGATGCATGTTAAGTGTTAAAGATGTCTAACACGACAATGTGTACTCAATAAAAAATATATGATTCATTCTTATATGCAATTTCCAATTTATTTTGTCAGGTCCAATCTCCCACTGGAAATGCAGACAAACATCCTTAAGTTTGCAAGATTAAGGACTAATAGTATGTTCTATCAATTTTGGAAGAGAAAGAAACCTGGTTCAATATATTATTTGCCTGGTATAATAGTCTTGAGAATCAGCCAATAAGTAATTCCTATCAGCTGCTCTGAATTTGTTTTCGTGTCAGAATTTGTGGCTACTGCAGAAGATGGATGAGAGTTTTTACTTCCTTCAGGAGGCTGTGCTTTAGATGACAAGGGAAGATACAAATTAAGGTATGAGCTTTGTGCTAAAGTAAACACGACTCTAGAAGCCTGGAAAAGGGATTTCAACATGAAATGATCTTTTTGGAGAAGATGCTGTGATATAAGAGGATCTTGGCTAGAGAAGTCACATGGAGAAAGGTAAAGACTTCAGAAGGGGCATTTGAGTCCCATGGTCTCCCTAGGCAGGGAAGCTAACATGGAGATTGATGTTTAATTATCTATAAATCCCCAGAGGCAGAGTGACAGCATCTCCAGAGACATGTGAGTGTCCATCTTAGGCCATCTTACAATTAGGTCTTAGTAGCATGGTATCTACACTTTGATGTAGTCAGGGTATGACATTGCTTCACTTCAGAAAAATGTGCACCCTCTCCAGCATTCTTGCCTGAGAATTCCATGGACAGAGGAGGCTGATGGGCTACAGCCCATGGGGTCGCTAAGAGTTGGACACCACTGAGGGACTAATACTTCCATTGTGTGAGAATACAAAGGAACCATGTTTAAAGTTAGGATAAAATATTGCTTTCTTTGGAAGAATTAGAAGAAAATTTGGAATTGTTTTATTTCATGACTCACTCACATTGTGTACACAGAGAGAGCACAAATACACACCCAAAGTGCAAGAATGTCTTCAAATGATTTACAGCACTGTTCCATGAACTGGTGCTAATCAGGCAATATAAATATCACCAGGAAAAATGATTGCAAAAGTGCATCCATGAAGGTCTGTAGTCCAGTAGCTATAGAGCAGTGCTTTGGGAATTTGTACTTTTTGCTGAATATCCTGAAGTAGTTTGGAAGAGGGAAAGGAAAGATTTACTGCTCTACCTCCTCTGTGCTGAATCATCATCCTTCCTTGTGTAGATAATTCTATTAGTGGAGAGTTCAGTATCTCATGAGACAGTTTTGTTGGACTACTTTGAATTCATCAAAGAGGATGAAAAAAGCCAGTCACAGAAAGACTAGTCCTTCATGACTCCACTTGTTTGAGGGATCTATAATAGCAAACTCATGGAGGCAGAAACTCAGGTGGTACCTGAGGTGAGATTGAGGGAGTGCAAGCCTGGTTCACACACTGGTCTTGTCAAAGACTCCACATTTAAACTATTGTTATGAGACCTCTCATTAAATCCTCCAGGGTGGGACACAGTTTACTGAGGCAGAAGTCCAGTCCGTCTCCCTTTGCCTAGAAAATAATAAAATTATTTTTTCTGCTTCACCATCCCCCCTCTTCCCACCCCCCACCCCCCAAAAACAAAACCAGACAAGGGTGACTGCCAGGGGGTGGGGGATAGAGGAAATGGAAGTTGTAGGTTACTAGCTATAAGGCTCCAGTTATGCTAGATGAATTGGTTCTAGAGACCTGGTGTGTGATATAGTGCCAATAGTTAAATGTATAGTACTGTGCATTTCAAAATTTGTTGAAAGAATAAATTTGCTAATAGAATAGATAAAAGAAATATTCGGTATTCTTACAGTAAGAACAAAAGCAAAGGAAACAAGGGAACTTTGGGAGATATTATATCTCCTACCTTAATTTTGTGTAAAACTCACCAAATTGTATACATAAATATGTGTAGTTCTTTGTGTATCAACTATACCTCAACAAAGCTGTTAAAATGTGTTTCCATATATAGGACCAAATTTTGCAATTTTTTTCTCAGAATCCTAATTTCAGATCCTCCATGAAGAAAGCCTCTACTTTATTCTGCGAAAGCATTCAGATGTTTTTATTATTATTTAGGTATTTTTATAATCGTCCTGATCCTTATTTTCTTAGATGGAACAACCCCACCCCACTTGCTCTAAAATCTCCTTGTGTCAAACAGTTTTCAGGGCATTCGTCATCCTTGACACTGGACTGTCAACAGCCCAGGCTTGTCAGCATCTTTCTCCCACTCCCTCCTCTCTTTCAATGCGTGACTTCCTACTTACTCATCACTTGCGTGTCAATGACTCTCCAACGGTGGTCTCCACCCCCAGGTCTCTCATACCCTAAATGCCTACCAGACACTATCTCACACATCATCTCTCAAAATTCAGCATGTCTAGAAGTGAACTCATTCTTTTCCCCCAAACTCATGCCTCCTCCTCCTCTCCCTTCATTTCTTCCACATCTTCCCTTCTCCCTTCTTCTCTTTTTCTGTATCTCCCATTTAGAAACTAGAACCATCACCCACCTTGCTGCTTATCAGGTCCCTGAAGGCTTCCCTGTCTTTTTCCTCTCGCTCACTCTCTTTATGAAATAGATAATCAAGTCCCAATGATTCTATCAGCAAAGTATCTTTGAATTATTGTACTTTCTTTTATCTCCATTGTTCTGCTTAAGTTCAGGCCCCGAAACTATAATAATTATATCCTCAATATTCTTCCTACCACGATACTCACTCTATAATCAGTTCCCCACTCTGATACCAGGAAACTGTCAAAACATGTAAACATGATCATGGTATTTCTCTGTTTGCCATTGATTAGAGGATCTCCATTACCTTCTAGACAAAACTCAAACTCCATAACCTAGGAAACAAGGTGCTCATGCTTTGACTTCTTCCTTCCCCACATGGCACATGGTCTTCCCTGGTGTATCAATTATACCTGAAAGGTAAAGAACAGCTCAGTCGGTAAAGACTCTGCCTGCAGTGCAGGAGACCCAGGTTCAATCCCTGAGTAAGGAAGATCCTCTGGAGAAGGAAATAGCAACTCACTCCAGTATTCCTGCCTGGGAAATCCCATGGACAGAGGAGCCTGCTGGACTAGAGTCCATGGGATCACAAGAGTCAGATATGACTTAGTGACTAAACTACCACCACCACACAGCATATACTCTGGGCTTCAGAAATATTGAACAGCTTTTCTGACTTTTCTGTTTTCATCCTGTTTTTCTCTTTCAGGCTGTGCCTCCCCATCCTTGGTTTGTCCAGGAAACTCGTACTCACTATCCACTTGCTTCCCATCCCTCTAAGTTAGGCATTCCACCTCAGGCTCCCAGGAGACCCATGGGATCTACCACTGCTTTTGTCTTTATCACTACTTATATGCCTATTGTTGTGTACTTCATGAGGTGAAGGACTAGTTTACGTTCAGTTATGTATCTCCAAGTACAAGAGTTGACTGGAGCATCTTAGGTGTCCGATAAATGTTTATTAAAGTATCTCATTAATCAAAGATGGAAATTAAGGCTTATCTCTTCAATTCCAGTGCTTTTTATCCCTCTACCCTGTGATTCCTCCACCTCCACCAGATTGGGAAGATTCCTGAGATAAACACCGAAATCCATTTGAAAGATTAGCATCTCAACAAAACAGAAACTAGAGGAGTTTTCAAAAGCTTAAGTCATGCAAACAACAGGAAGTTTGTATGCAGAGAGGCATATACAGCAGAAATCTTCAGAAGCCTGAATTTTATTACCCTAAGCCAGAACTGCCACATGCTGCATTCTGCTCTAGGAGGAGGCCAGTCCTCAGTGTAGATGTGGTTCAGACCCAAAAGGGAGCTGTTGGCACAGATAGGAAGTACTAGAAGGAGTCCATCCCCAGGCAGCACCATTGCCCCCTGCCCAGGTTTGGCCCAGCTACATCTCACCCCACAGAAGGGGATGCCAGCTGCAGGGACAAAGGTCCCTGCACAGAACATGATCATTTTCAAGTTGGCAGATGGCTCAACAGAAGCAGCACAAAAAGCTTGCTCCAGGGTCTTAAATATAACAAAATTAATTAAAATACACTTTTGGCGAGTTCCAAATCAGGAAGCTTGACAATTCGTTTAATTTTTTAATTCACCTATCTGGAATAACAGATGGTGATTTTCAAAAAAGCAAATTCATTTTTTTTAAAACTTTCACAAAATCTACAGATCAAAGGCTCTTGTATTAACTTGTTTTTTTCTTTACTCTGTACTCTTGTTCTGGATAAGTGGAAGGAAATCTCACAAAGTAAAAACAAGTCTACATGGGAATCAGTCGGCTGACTTTCCACAGAGCCTCAATTTATTCTGTTACATGAAATAAATCACTTCCCTTTTCTATGCCTCGATTTCCTTATCTATGAAATGGGAGACCTAAGCTACAGGGCTCTCACACCCACACAATTTAAAATTATATTTATGTAATAATAGCTAGCATTTGTTGAGAGCATCATGTGTTCCAGAAACTAAGTATTTAAGTGCATTATCTCAGTTAATTCATAGAACAGCTATTATCATCATCATTTCAAAGATAAGAAAACTGAGGCTGAGGGGAAACTTGTTACTTACCTATATTTTCCTAACTAGTGAGTGACTGAACTTTGATCCCAGGGTGTTTAACTGGTAAGTCTGTACAATTAGCCAACTCTTTCTCTCTCTCCTCTTGTAGCTTATAACTTTAAAGACCAGACGAGCTGGGCATGTGGGTAGTTATTACTGACCACTTTGCTGCTAGACCTGTCTGCTGGCATACTGGTTTATGTAAGAGCTGTGACACAAACCACAGTGGTTTGGGCTGTTTTGAGGGGATTTTATTCACCTCTTCTTCCACAACTTGTGTTCACCCCGTGAAACTGATGGGGCAAGTAGCTCACCGATCTCACTGGGCTATAGTTCAGATGTCAGGAGGAAAATTATTACTTTTTAATGATGACAGTTTAGAGCCTAACATCTATTTCCTTTGAGAGGTTATTGGTTTCTTAGGAGCATTACTAATTTATAAATTCTAACCAAACTAGCCAGAATTGAGAAAAAATTAAATTATTTTATGGTTTCTGGGAGAATCCATGAAATACTTCCAGACATTAGAATGCAAATTCAAATTTAATCACTTTACTCTTGACAAGCTCATACCTTTAAGGGAAACATTATAAATGTGAGAAAATTAACATTTCCTGATGAGTCAAAACAAATATGTTTTCTTCATCTTTGTTGCCAAAAAGGCAGTTTCTATGTTTTTAAACAAATTAACCAAGAAAGTTCTGAATATCAACTGTGCTTGACAATAGAAGAGACACAAAAGTGGTATTTCTACCCTTTATTAAGCCAATGGTGCAGGTGGCCTTGTGTGATAGTTTGTAGATGAAGGCAAAAGCATATAATGATGGAAAGAACAGAGACTAGGAGTCTTAAGACTAAGAGTCTAAGCTATTTCTATAGAGACCCTTATAAGCAAGTAGACATTGCGGCTTTGATTTACATTAGCTTGCTCCTGGTTTGCAATGTAGCTCCCTGACCTTCTTATTGTTCATTGAACAATTATGTTAGCCTCAGCCTTCATCCAACTATCAAGATCATAATGTCAAATGTGGCTTTATGGAAGGCCAAGCAGAAAACTTTAAAACTTCAAAGGCATGAAGGGCAAGAATAAGTCTCTATTTCTAAAATGCTATAGTCCGTTGGCCAACAATGGGTTTTATTCTGCTCTTTGCACTGTAAGACTTCGGAAATTATACATTTATGTGTTTGCCTGAGGTTTTACATGAAATGGTAAAACATGATCATATGCAGGTAGCACGTGAGGGAGAATAAGTCAAGCATAGGGCTCTTCATGTGCATAGTTATCAGTGCCCACCCGACTGTTTTAAGTCTGTGTGATTCTCACATAAGACACAAGGGGCACTTGAGAACCAGTGAGAATGTAATGAGGAGAGGGAGAGTCTAGCCAGGCTCAGTCTCTGACTGGGTACCATGCAATGTCATTGGAGTTTGTCCCTTTCATTTGTGGAAGGGGATAACAGCCACTGCCTGACTGCCCCGTGCCTTGTAGGCAATCCCCTACAGAGAGCCTCTGCTGGTCCTCCTTGGCTGTGGATTCTTCCTTTCTGATCCAGCTCATGCTGCCAGAAAGAACATTCCAAAAAACATCTGACCATGACTTTCCCTGAGACTTTTCTCTGCCTCTTTTGTCTACTTAATTTCTACTCATTCTTGGGTCCAACTGAAATATATTTAATACTTCTTTTCTTTTTGTAACTTTTTACTTTATACTGGAGTATAGTTGATGAACAGTGTTCTGATAGTTTCAGGTACAAAGTGATTCAGTTATACATATACATGTATCTATTCTTTTTCAAATTCTTCCCCATTAGGCTGTTACATAACATTGAGCAGAAGTCCCAGTGTTACATAGTAGGACCTTGTTGGTTATCCGTTTTAAAAGCGGCAGTGTGTATCTGTCAATCCCAAACTCTCTAACTATCCCTCTCCTGCTCCTTTTCCCCCTGGTAACCATAAATTCCTTCTCTAAGTCTGTGAGTCTGGTTCTGTTTTGTAAACAAGTTTATTTATATTATTTCTTTTTAGATTCAAATAAGTGATGCAAATAAGTGATGTACTTCTTTTCAACAGCCTCTTCTGGTTACCCCCGTCTAAACTAGAATCCTCTCTTGTGTGTTTCTCTTTCACGGCTCTCCAATCATGGCACATGAATATTGGTATCAGTCATGCCTCTTCTCCCAGCAGTGTCTCCCTTTTCTGTGGACTGTTGGCTTCTGGAGGGCAGGAATGGTGTCTTTCCCTGTGCTTTCACTAGAATCTATCAGACACACAGCGATAGCTAACAGTGAATGTTTACTACGAGTCTGGAAGTGCTCTAAATGTTTTATATTTACTACCTTAAATTAATCTGTGCAATAATCCTGTCAAGTGGATGCAGTTATTATTCCCAATTTATTAATGTAGAAAATTGGCAGTGAGAAACTGCCAGAGCATATGCAAGTAACAGAAATAAGCTTTGAATTCAAGCAGTTTGAATTCAGAGTCCCTGCTACTAACTTCTGCTCAATGTCTGTTCTACACAGTAGGTGCTCAAAAAGTATTGCTGAAGTGAAGGAATGAAGGAAGGAATAAATAAATGAATTGAAACCTTTCAGTAACATCCTATCATATTAAGAAGAAAATTCAAACTCCTCATCATGACTAATGTGATTCTGTGAAACCTAGACTTGCTTGTCTCAAGCATCAGCTTTAGGCACTCAGCAACATACACCTTGAGCCCCAGACACACACCTTGCTTCCGTGAGTTTTTCAGTGTTATTTTACTTCCTGGAATGTCCCTGTAACAGCCTAGCCAACTCCCAAAAAGGTCTTGCTTCTTTCAGGCTGGGGGAGAATGAACTAGAATGTCATCTTCTGAACATTCATTGACATGCTATGAAAGACTTTATCCTAACACTTACTACTGTGTATTGGAAATGTCTTCTACTCATCTGCCTCCTGAAAAAGACTATGAACTTCTCAGGGGCAGTACCACATCTGACTTGCTTCTCTATCCCAGTTCCTAGCTTAGTGACTGGTGCTAAAATATTCCCAAGAAGTGCTTATCGTATGAATGAGGATAAGGTTTTTGCATGAAAAAATGAAAGCATTAGTCGCTCAATCATGGCTGACTCTTTTGTGATCCCATGGACTGTATCCTGCCAGGCTCCCTGTCCATGGAGTTCTCCAGGCAAGGATACTGGAGTGGGTAGCCGTTCCCTTCTCCAGGGGATCTTCCTGACCCAGGGATGGAACCCAGGTCTCCTGAATTGCAGGCAGATTCTTTACTGGTTCCCTTTAAATCACCCATTACTCCAGAAACCACACCATCTGTAATATCATATGATTGAGATGAGATTTTTAAAGGGAAGTTTTCTACGTTTCCCCATGTTCCACCTATACTCACTAGAGGGCTTCCCATCAGGAGAGTGTTTGTCTTTCTGTCTGACTTCTTTCACTAAGTATAATACTCTATAGATCCATCCACATTGTTTTGAATAGTAGAATTCCATTTTTTATTGCTGAGTAACATTCCAGTGTGTGTGTGTCTTTTTTTATCCACATCTTCTTTATCCACATCGTCTTTACTCATTTGCTGATGGACGTTCAGGTTGCTTTCATATCTTGGCTATTGTAAATAATGCTGCTCTGAATGTTGGGATACATGCATATTTTTGAATGAGTGCTTTTATTTTCTTTAAATATATACCCAGGAGTGCAACTGCTAGAACATATAGTAGTTCTATTTTTAGCTTTTTGTGGGTCTTCCTTACCGTTTTCCAACATAAGGAAATCTGCTGCACTGATTTACATTCCCACTGATGGTTACAAGTGTTCTTTCCTTCCACATCCCCACTTATATGTCAAATCTAAAAAAGAAACACACAGATGTATATAACAAAACAGAAAGAGACTCACAGGTACAGAGAGCAAGCTAGTTGTTATGAGTGGAGAAAGGGAAGGAGGGAGAGGCAAGACAGGGGTACGGGATTAAGGGATACAAGCTACTAGTACAAAATACATAAGCCATAAAGATATATTGTACAGTACAGGGGGAAATAGCATTAATTTGTAATAACTTTAAATAGAGTATGGTCTATAAAAAACATTGCATCACTATGCTGTATGCCTGAAACTAATATCATAAATCAACTGTACTTTCATTTTTTTAAAAAAAGAAAAAGAACTTGGAAAAAAGCAATAATCTTGCTACTGAGAGGAAGTAGAGGTGAAGAATATAAGTAGAAATGGCTTAGAGTCCAGTGTTATTCTTAGGCTACTCAGGAGATGAGCCCCATTTATTTCACTGAGGGGTACTAGGTCTGCAAAAAGCGAAGCACTTCCTTGAGTATCTAGGTATTTCAGGAGCAAGAGGAAGGGACACCTGATTTAAAGCAACTGTATGATCATGAAAATTGTCCTTGAGACTAAAGCATTCCTTACAAGGATGAAAAGTAAAGCTGAATATATAATGTGAGAAGCAATTGAATTTCTTACAAAGTCACAGTAAATAGCAATATTTTCTGGAAGAATTGCCATCCATAGACCAAACAGTAATATCACAAGACTATGCCAGGCAACTCACCAACCTAATCTTATTAAGTAACACCCTATTCCTCAAGGCAGAGGGCATGACCCCATTTTAACAGGCAAGGGAATGAGGCTCAGAGAGATTTGGCTCCCTGCTGAAGTCCCACTGCAAGTGCGGTCCACTCACCTCCAAAGCGCTTTGTGCTCTTTGCACTGAATCCCACTGCAAGATGCTCTGCAGAGGCTTCTATGAGGAGTTTTGACACAAGAAGGAAAAAAGAACACAAAGCCACTGACCCATTGGAAGCAGTAGGAGATGCAGTGGGGTACAGGCAGTGGCGGGAAAAGACCCAGACCCAGGAGCTGGGATTCTGACTCGAAAGTATATTGAGTTCCCAGTGTCACTTCCGAAGTGCTCTGCATCCAGGCTCTCCTGGTTCCCAGTGATTCCTTTAAGAGCCTGGGCTAATGAAGCATCTCAAGTCAGGGCACAAGGGAAGAAGTCTGCACCATCACAAGGTGACCAGATTGATAGGAACGGTCAGCAAAAGCAGGGAAGCTGCTCTTAAGTGTCTTCCTAGGTTTGATGATCCCTTCCAGTTGAAGTGTCTTAGGTTCCTGGTCCAGGTAAAGTCTTCAAGGAGCCAGGTCGCCCAGCAAAACAGTCCTAAGACACACACTACCCAGTTAGGACCACACTGCAGGGGATGACACTAGTGTGACTACAGATGACTAGTTTACCAATGTGGAAAAGAAAGGGCACAACTGAAGGCAAGGAATAGACAGAACTCTGTGCATCAGTCATTTGGAGCCCTGAAGCCACCTTGCTCCCTGGGCTAGATATAGCAGAATTCCCAGGGCACATTTCAAGCCATGCAGCAAAGAAGAAAAGTACTTGGCCTTTGGAGTCAGACATCAAGGTCATACCAAGGTTTTTCTACTAGCATTGTGATCTGAGGAAAGTCATCTCCCCTGTCCATGCCTCAGTCACTAAATTGTAAAAGGGTTGGTTGCAGAATTGCAAAGACAAACACATTGTGGGTGTACAAAATGTTTCAGACATTTTGTATTATTTTCTAACCCAGGAAAATCCCTGTGAAACAGAAGTGCTTACTCATATATATGATAATGCCAGGAAGCAAGAGCTGACGAAATGAAGTAAACACTGGTGTCTCCAGTGTCAGGCCTACAAAATGACATTTTAGTTAATTGCATGTAAGCCTAATTCACCCCCTAAACTGGGAATTTTTTAAAGTTATAAGCTTGGCATATCTGTGTCCTCGGGCCTAGCAATGAGTCCAACATTCAATAAATGTTGATATGTGAATGCAGAAAGGAATGAAAGAAGAGATGTAATCTGATCCACAGCAGGTCTGTGTCAGACTTGAGTCTAGAGGTGAACACGCCCATCTTTGCCCTTCTGAAGGATAAATTGAGCTAGCACTGATTGGCTCAATAAACAAATATTTCTCCAGTGAAGCACATGTTTTTTCTCTCTCATTTCACCCTGTGTTTACTTATTCATAGCCCATAAAAAGCTGTTAGCTGGAAATGTTCAATTTTTCTCATTACATTTTCCAAAATGGGAGGTTGTTTTCCCCTCATGTAGCACTTTTTTCCCCCCAATGCATGAAAATCTCTGGCCTCAACAAACTTTAGTGAGAGCTTATAACTGAAGTTGAAATCATCTAACAGGGGCAGAAGGTTCTAGTAGCCCCCAGGTGCTCAGAGAGCAATGTGAGCTCAGAGAACCTCTCTGGAAAACCTGTGATTTGCATATTGAAGCCAGAAAGGTCTGAGAGATAATCTGGATCAGCTTCTCCTTCCCACAGATGGAAGAGAGAAGATCAGGAACCCCTCACAACCTCCCTATCAATGGCAAAAATGTATAGTTTATTTGCAACTCATTTTTGTTTTTTCATCTTTCTCTCCAAACTTGCAACTTTTTCCTATTTTCCACTCATGTTCCCCTCAGACTCACACTCCTGCTGTTCCAGTGAAAGACCAGGAGGTCGTAGAACCTTCCTTTGTCTTCTTCTCCCTCACATCCTCTCCATCATCAGCTCTAACCAACCTTCCCCTTCACTGTCTCTCGTTTCCCATAACTGCTACCTGCTGTCATTCTACTACATCCAGGAAGTAATGGGAAGATCTGTTAATTTGACCTCATAAGCATCTCATCTGTTTTCCTTTGTCACTCCCTCTGTGTTTCCTCTCTCATGGGACTATTGAAACAGGCTTCAAACAGGTTCCCCTTGCCTTGAGTCATGCTTTCTCTGACCTAGTCTCATATTTCCCCAAGATCACCCTCCTAAAACATAAATGTCATCAGACATTACTTTACTCAGAAGCCCCAGATGACCTCTCAGGTCCTGTAGCTAACAGGGTACCTAGCATTCTTTCAAACCTGGTAATAACCTAATTTTTTATTTACCTCCTACCATTTCCTTCTATAGCACTTGCCAGCACTTTCATGCTTTATCTCTTTGCACGTTTTGTTCCTTCTCCAACTGAACTCAGCTTATTCTTCCAAATTCAGGACAACCAGCACCTCTTCCCTGGCTGAATTCAGCTTACTCTTCTAAGTCCAGGATAAACATCACCTCTTGTTTCATGTCACTTTTAATCTTCGTGCAGTTTGCAAGTTGAAAAGCCACTACTCAGCCAAGGTTATTGAATTTCAAATCCTGTATTTTTGGTACGATTCCACAGTGATTTCTATGTAATGGCTTTGATAGCAAAAAGTGTATCTCAGTAAACAAATTCATTTCGGTAAAGAAATACATCTTTTTCTAGAGATGTATTTATATTTTAAACTTTTGATCAGAGTGGTGGATGCCATACTTAGAATTCAACTCTTGTGTTTGGAGGGAAGCATTTACTACTATTTAGCAAAAGGTATAATCAGCAAAATGAAGTGAGAGGATCTGGCTACTCTACTTTCAGGTGGTCATGAATAGGAAGAATAAGCTGAGATGGATTTGCCTTTGAATTGTGGCTTTTCAACTCAAATTGGATTGTCTGTTTTCATCTGAGGAGATGCCTCCATAGATGCTTTGGGAGGGAAGGGTCAATGGCTTAGCCAACTTCTCCTCTGGGCAGTGACTTTCTGAGAAAATCGTCCCTTACTCTTGGTCCTAGAGGATGTGGCTCATGAGTCCAGCAGGATGTACAAAACGTATCTGAATGTTGTCCCAGCCCCACAGGCTTTCCCACAACATCTTTTCTTGATGCATCTTCCATTGATCGTTGTGAGCAGTGGAGTCATGGGTGAAATTTGTCCCTTACCTCCAAACACAGCATGTTCAGGTTTGCTTGGAAAATTTGGCGGCTCCCGTAGTGGAATTCAAGCACATCACAATATGTCAAATATTGTTAAGGAAGAAAGGGAAGGAGATAAAAAAGCCAGAACCCATAGAGAACATTTCAGATATTTAACATTATAAATCATGTGTAATACCAAAAAGCCATATGGATGGTTATTCTTTTTAGAAACTTGTGTATAGTTTTACTTATATCCAGTTTGAAATTAAGTTTTTATTACTCTGATTCTTAGTCTGAACATATGCCATGGATCATAAAATATTTACTTTATGAACATATAGCAACCTTGTGATAGTGAGTAAACATTCAAATAAGAATCCAGCTAAGGTAAGCGATTCTTACCAGATGGTTGTTTTATTTGTTTGCCTTCATCTACTACTAGGTTTTGGCATCTCCCATCTAAGGTGCGGCTCCAGGTGTATAATCTACGACAGCCCTTCAGCAGACATTTTGACTTCTGATTGGGGATTTTAAAAAGATGTCTAGCTTTGGACTCAGTTCACAGAACTGAATATAAAATCATTTGCAGATCATAATCATAATCATAATCGATGTTGTCTGCTAAATACTGACAAATATCCAAAGGAAGGTTCTTTCTGAGCGCCTGAATTCTTTAAGATATTTCTTCTTTCTTTATGGTGCTTTCTTAGTGACCAATGAGTACATGCGTGCTCAGTCCTACTCTGCAGCCCCACAGACTGAAGCCTGCCAGGCTTCTCTGTCTGTGGAATTTTCCAGGCAAGAATACTGAAGTGCATTGTCGCTTCCTGCTTCGGAGGATATTCCCAACCTAAGGGATCAAACCCTCGTCTCTTGTGTCTCACTCTTAGTGACCAATAATTTCTGCTAGATCTTCATTGAGAAGAAGTAGCAATTGTAATAACAATAATAATATATAACATCATAGTTGTTATTATTATTAATATTAACAACTAGACTAATCTTTATTATTTAGAGCCTCAGAAAATCATGGTGAGTGGATCTTAATTTTTCTCCCATTCTGGGGGCAGGACTTAGTGACTTGCAGCTAATGAATAGAGTGTAAGAAGGGAAAACTAACAAATTTACATTCATAGTAGTTGCAGTTACTGTGAAACCTGACATGTACCATCTTGACCAAAAATCAGTTACCATCATCATCAGCAAGCTATGATAATATCATGTACTTCCTGATATGATATTATATGATGAGATGGGCACCTCACCACTGTGGTATTCTTCCCTAAAATCACAACCCCAATAAAATCAGGAGTAAATATCAGACAAACCCAATTGAAAGACATTTCTTTCAAATACCTGACCAGTATGCTTCAAAAGTTCCAAGATCATGAAAACAAGGCTAAGCAACTGTTGTATTGCTGGAGACTGTGGAGACATGGTGATCCAACATGGAATCCTTGGATCCTGGAAGAGGAAAAGGCACCTGATGAAGTCTATAGTTGAGCTAACATCACTGTGCCAATATTAATTTCTTACTTTTTATGAATGCATCTTGCTTAAACACGATGGTAACATTAAGTGAAACTAGCTAAAGGGTATATAAGATCTCTCTGTACTAACTTTTCTCTAAATCTAAAATTCTTTCAAAATTTAAAGTTTAACAATCCTGGGATAGGTAATTAATATTTTACTCATTTTATCAGATACAGGAAAATGCCTTGTTAAAGAAAATGAGAGGATAATACACAGACTGGAAGGAAATATTTAAAAGACATATCTGATAAAGGGCTAGTATCTCAAATAGAAAAAGAACTCATAAAACTCAACAATGAGAAAATGAACTATCCAATTAAAACAATGGGCAAAAGATCTGATCAGAAACCTCACCAAAGAAGATATACATGTGGCAAATAAGCATATGAGAAGATGCTCAACATCAAACATCATTAAAGAAATGCAAGTTAAAACAATGAGATACCACTACACACATACTAGAATGGCCAAAATTCAAAACTCTGACAGCATCAAATGCTGACAAAGATGTGGAACAAAAGGAACTTTCATTCATTGCTGTTGAGAATACTAAACATTATAACCACTTTAGAAGATGGTCTGGCTATTTTGTAAATTACAAGATTTCCAAAAACATACTCCTACCACACAATCCAGACATCATGTCCTTTATATTTATCTAACTGAGTTGAAAGCTTATGTTCTCATAAAAATCTGTATACAGGTGTTTAAAAAGTGAAGTGAAGTCGCTCAGTTGTGTCCAACTCTTTGCGACCCCATGGACTGTAGCCTACCAGGATCCTCCATCCATGGGATTTTCCAGGCAAGAATACTGGAGTAGGTTTCCAGCATCCTTACCTTGTCCTGAAGAATCCAGGATGAGCTCCCAAGATGAAAGGTTGCTGCTGAACCACAAGAGACACTGGGATTCTTGATCTCTGGAGAAGAACTCAATCTGGGGCCAGTGACGAGACTTGATCGCTCAGAGCTTTTTTGTAATAAAGTTTTATTAAAGTATAAAAGAAATAGAGAAAGCTTCTGACACAGACCTCAGAAGGGGGCAGAAAGAGTGCCAGGTGTTTACAACGGCTTTATTCATAGTTGCTAATATTTGATAGGGACCTACATGTTATTCAATAGGTGAAAGGATAAACTATGGTACATCCAGACAATGGAATATTATCCAGGACTAAAAAGAAATGAGCTATATCAGGACATGAAAAGACAAGGAAGAATTTTAAATGCATGCTGCTAAGTGAATGAGGATAATCTGTAGAGGCTACAGACTATGCAATTCCAACTATGTGACATTCTGGAAAAGGAAAAGCTATAGAGACATTAGAAAGATCAGCAGTTACCAGGGATTGGGAGAGGGAGGAATGAACAGGCAGAGCACAGAGGAATTTCAGGGCAGTGGATCTATTCTGTATGAGACTATAGTGGTGAACACATGTCCTTACAGGTTTTTTGAAATCCATAGAATGTAAAACACCAAGAGTGAGCACTTGTAACTGTAGCCTTTGAAACTATTTTGTGATAATGTGTCAGTGGGGGATATTGATACTGCGGAGGCTGTACATGTGTGGGGATGGGGGAGATATGGGAACTCTCTGTAATTTCAGTTCAGTATCTCTGCCTGATTGGCATAAGAAATTCAGCTGCAGTATGCCCCAAACTAACGGTATCATGTAAAACACCACCCCTCATCGGTCTTGTTCCTTCTACTTTTCTGGGTTTTATTAATAATCAAATAATTTATCTAAAGTTGAAAATTAGTTTTCTACCTCTATTTCATGGCTCAGATCTATTCGCTACAATATTCTACTGAATTTGATTTTGTATACCTCTTTCAAATAAGCCCCCTTATTTCCATTTTCCTGGCAATACACACACACACACACAAATCTTTCCTCTAGTCCTTTTATTCTCCAATCTGTCCACCACTTGGCCTCCAGGGAGGCCTTCCAAAAAACAGTCTCATTAAGCTTCTCTCCACATATAAGCCCCAGGCATATTCCACTGCGTATAGAATGTGGGCCAGGGTAGGACCATGACTCCCACCAACCCTTTGCTCCAGACTCACGTAGCTTACTACTAATCCTTGTAAGTGCCAGACTCATTCCAACCTAATGCCTCAGAGTCTGCTGGTCCCTCAGTCCTGACTGGGTGCCTTGCCCTCCTACAGACATGGCCCTCTCTCTGTGTCAAGCCAAAGCTCAGATCGACCTTCCTCTGGAATCCTCCCCTACTAACCTGTCATACCTGCAGAGTGAGGCGATGTCTTCCTTAGCTGGATAAAGCATTTTACTGGCACTTACAAAAGTGTTGTATTGAAACTATTATGCTCAGCTGTGTGCCTATTCCATTAGATTCTGAACTCCTTAAAAACAAGATCTTGTCTTACTCAACTTTGCATAGACCAATGCCTGACATTTATTTAGGGCTAACTGCCCCACAGATTCCATTAAGCATTTTTCATCATTGCGAATGTGAATGCCTTCATACAGAACAGTATCCTTAAGTGTAGACAGTAGACCATTATCTATGTGATATGAATGCGTGAGTAGCATGACACACCCATGTCTTCACACATCTTTTTCTTGTAGTTTACTCATGTCAGTGCTGGTATATACCATTCTCCCCTTACTTATTCTGATTCATTAATTCATCCATTTTTTGTTCACATTTGCATAATTCAAAGGATGATGGTCTTTGAATAAACTGTACATATTTTTCAAAAGCTACAGGTTAAGTAAATATATATCTATCTTTAGGTTCCTCTCTGTATGCAGTGATTACAAACTTTTTGCTTGTAAAAGCAATGAGAGTATCAGAGGTTTGAATTACACCTGGTTCTTGATCAGTTTTGCCAACTGTGTCTTAAAGTTCTTTTTCATAAAGAATGAATCAGTGTTTATGGTAGATAACTGTGTTAGCCACAAGGACTCTGTATAATGCAAGTATTGTGTAATCATGCTATTTGTATTCCTTGACATTAGAATTTACAATGCCTCGTTTAATGAGAAATTGAATGGAAGATGTGGCTGAAAAATTAATTCATTTTAATAATATATGGCACTGATATTGGCTATCTCTGGCAGGCTTTATACCTATAAGCTAAGAGACCATGAATACCAATGACAGCAAAAAAAAATATAATAAGATATGTATTATTTCCCTAAGAAAATTACTTTTAAAAATATGCATTCTGACATCCTCAAGATTAATTACACAATTATGCAGTTCCAAAATGTAATCAGTCAAATTCTAAGCAGTGGTGAGAAAAAGTGAGCATTCGTATTTACTAAAAATTCAAAAATTCCACTTCTGATGAAATTTGCTTTACAAAGTCATTGAAGTATAGAGAATATAGCTTTTCAATAGAAGTATTTTTCAGTCTTCTATCTAGCAAAGCCTTGGGATTTGGCGTAATTTAAAAGTAGAAAAGAAATAACAATTCAAACATTATAAAATGTACTGAGTCAAAACAAAGCTGAATATTGAAATGCCAGGAGAAACAAGGTTGTTCACCAAAGAGAGACAGGACAAATAAATTTCAGAAGAAGCTCATTCCAGAAATGTTTTTACATTGCTTAATGAAAGTGGTGTTTTCAAAAGAAAGGCTTTAAGGTAAATAAAGGGAAATACAAATAATAGGCATGAAATTAGCTGTGAGATTCAATAGTTTACCATGTATGCCCTGTGTATCTGACAATATAAGCCAAAAAGCTGTAGAACACACAGCCAGGAATGCCCCAGGGCTCCATTGACACGTGAGTTTCACATTGTCCCAATGAATGACTATCCCTTTTCCAAACATAAAACTCACCACATCACATTGAGCCAATTCCAAAGTCAGCAACTCTGATTATCAGAAAGTTCTTTATTACATGAAACAAAATTTTCAGCTCTTTTTAATTACTGGCCCTAGTTCACACCCTTTGTGGCCCCTGAAAAAAACCATTTTGTTCAAGACTGCTCTGCCATTATCTGAAGACAGCTACCACAACCCCCATCCCTCATCCCAACTTCTAGACTTCTATAATCCAGTCTAGATAACTCAATTTCTTAGTTCAGCACATATTTTTTCCCCCACATACACCCCACAACATCACTGATTCAATGGGCAGGAGTTTGAGCAAATTCTGACAGATAGTGAAGGACAGGGAAACCTGGTGTGCTGCAATTCTTGGGATCATAAAGAGTTGGACATGACTTAGCAACTGAACAACAACAATATCCCACAATGCTAAAATTCCTAGAGAGCTAAGACCTTGTGCTATTCACCCAGCTATCACCAAATCATTGTTTCTGATGTGTAGTAACCCTCCAATATCATTTGTTCAGATGAATTCCCCTATATCATCCAGTAACCAAATCCCTCTCTTCTGATCCTACCTGTACATAAAATAAAGTTTATAGACATCATTCTACCTACACTCAATTTCATGTTGGGATAAAGTGTTAAGGAGGCATAAGGGGTTCACATAGGCTTCTCAAAAGTAGGATGGAAGAGGCGCAGAGGTCTGGGAGGAGAGGAGTGAATCTCATGCTGAGAATCAAAGAAAATATTGTCCTCTCAGAAGTCAGGTCCAAGATGGAGACCAACAGAACTTGGTAAGACCTTGGTGAGGACTTGGTAACACTCTTCTCTGTGTTTATTAATTCTTTACCATATGTTGTCCCACAAGAGTAAAACCCTTGAGCCAAGTTCCTACAGATTTATCAGGTTTGATAGCAAGAAAGGGCTGAGACAGAGGCTTATGTTTCACTTTGTTTGCTCACAGCAGATAGATAAAAACCCTCTGGTCAGGAATAGAATAGGTTTAGCAGCCTTCCTTGGAGAAGGAAATGACAACCCACTCCAGTATTCTTGCCTGGAAAATCCCATGGACAGAGGAACCTGGTTGGCTACAGTCCATGGGGTTGCAAAGAGTCGGACATGACTGAATGACTTCACTTTCTTTCTAAGCAGCCAATGGAAATAAAGGAGAAGGGCTGCCTCAGGCTTGAGATGAATAGGAGACAAGACTGTGGAGATATAGAAAGCACTCTTGGGCTTAAAAAAGAAAACACTCATGTGAAGATTTTTAGGAAGGAACCATATGGTGTGAATGCTACTTATTATATCACATTATTAGTTACATATTTCATGGGCATGTCATCAGGAACATACACCTTGTTTTGTATCAGTTTAATATCAATCATTATGGCCTTCCAGGAGGCTCAAGGAAGTCTGATGTCCAAGTAGTCCAGGAGAGAGTTTTGGTTTCCCTGTTAGCTGACCCACCGCACACCTGAGGCTGCCCTCCCTCAACCTTACCTCTATGTTCAGTTCAGTTCAGTTCAGTCACTCAGTCATGTCCGACTCTTTGCAACCCTATGGACTGCAGCATGCCAGGCCTCCCTTTCCATCACCAACTCCTGGAGTTTACCCAAACTCATGCCCATTGAGCCGGTGATGCTATCCAACCATCTCATCCTCTGGCAGCCTTTTCTCCTCCCGCCTTTGATCTTTCCCAGCATCAGAATCTTTTCAAATGAGTCAGCTCTTAGCATCAGGTGGCCAAAGTATTGGAGTTTCAGCTTCAGCATCAGTCTTTCCAATGAATATTCAGGACTGATTTCCTTTAGGATGGACTGGTTGGATCTCCTTGTAGTCCAAGGGACTCTCAAGAGTCTTATCCCTCTATGTTGGATGATGTTAAAGAGGCTTCCCTGTGCTGGGAGTAAGAGCCTGGAGACTTGGAAGCTGAAAGTCCACTTGCATTGTGTTCCACCTGGTAGGAGGCTTGAAATGCCAAAGGGCATTGACTTATTCTTTGTCTAATGGTGAAGGGAATGTCTACCCACTCCAGGATTCTTGCTTGGAGAATTCCATGGGCAGAGGAGCCTGGCGGGCTATAGTCTATGGGGTTGAAAGAGCTGGACATGACTGAGTGACTAACTATATAAATGATAAGTACCTCTAAAGTAAGCACAGAATCTTATTCTACTTGTACCATTCCTGGAACATAAAATACCAATGAGCACTCAGCTTCTAACACATAATTTTTCTTTAAAATTTTGTAATTAAAGTAAAATGGCAGTAACTGAATCACATAACACATTATAAACATTGGGCATAATTACATCTGCATATTGAATTATTTATAAAATTAAATATATTCTATACCATTGATCCCTGCTTATGAGGAATCTAGAATATCCATTTACATATGTTTAGCATTACCTATCTCTTTATTAAAAAAATCATGAAGCATCAGAATCCCTTTTGTGCATATGACACTATAGACAAAGAAGAAGGAATAAGAGAAACCATAACCATGACTCAATAAAAGTATCACATTGATTCTTATAAAAAGGATGAAATCTTAACTGCTACAAAGCAGACGGCCTTTGATTCATACATTCTGAGAGTTTGTATTTCTGAATAGGTCTATTAAAAATAACTATTTTTTAAAATACTGGTAAACCAGTGATATGTAAGATACCATTTACTGTGTCTAGATCACACATTAACCAATACTTGCAACTGTTACTGTTGCTTAGTCACTAAGTTGTATCCAACTCTTTGTGACCCTGTGGGCTACAGCCCATGGGATTATCTGTCCATGGGATTATCCCAGGCAAGAACACTGGAGTGGGTGGGTAGCCATTTCCTTCTCCAGGGAATCTTCCCCACTCAGTGATCGAACCCCCGTCTTCTACATTGTAGGTGGATTCTTTATTGCTGAGCCACTAAGGAAGCATACCTATAATAAATGCATGCACATAAACTATTTTGTGTATTTCAATGATTTCATGTAATAGTTTCTGTTCACGCCATGGCCATATGCAAGAACTAGAGGCTAGAAGTCAGAGAATGGCTTGATAAATGCCACTTGCCCTTTATTCTAGATCAGAGTTGTGAACATCTGGGTAAAGCTATACTTAGCCTGAAAAATGAGTCACAGAATGTAAGAGTATTTAAAAATATTTATTTATTTACCATCTGCTATTTTGCAGAGAAGGATGTGGAAGAAATTTTATTGCTAACACTAGCATAATCATTTTAAGACTTTATGGAAAGACGAAAAGATGTCAAAATGGAGACTATGCAGGCTAGAGACCTCAGCAAGAAAATATTTTCAAAATAGCTTTCTTAAGTATCCTAACCCACCCCATAATAAAACAGGCCTAAATTTCTCAAAGATGCAGAATACCAAACATCCCTGTGAAGGATGGCCCTGAGAATAAAGATCTTTGAAAGTTTTCAGAGTGATAAACATACTCCAGTGACCTTGCTGAACAATGAATTAGCTTCATGCTAAACAGATGCCCTTGGGCCTGAAAGAGCATATTCCCTTATTGGCTGATTATCTATGTTATGTGCTTTTGTGGAAGTAAACCAAGACACTGAACAGAGTCTCAGGAGACAGAGAAAATGCTTAAACATCTTTAGCTTTAAGTCAATGATGTGAAGTTAAGCATGGATACCAGAGGTGGGCTCTGAGTGATCTTGAGAGGCTATGTGACTTTAGCCAGAACTTTCAGTATCCTCTTATGTCCATGGCACTATGGTTGGAAGGAATCATGATAAGGGCTAAGAATGACACCACCTGAATTTTTATCTAGGCTGATACCAAGAAGCACTTTGATGTTGGCATGTCAATTCATCCTGTTGGGTCTCAGTCTTCAAAAAAAGTGAGATGTGTTCCTGCTTGAATCACTAGGCTTTTGAGAAGCTCAGAGAATGATGTGGGTGAAAGTATTGAGCCTCTGTGACACATCATTGCATAACTTCGAAAGATAACAGTCTTGATTATAAAAGAGTGTCATCTATTCTCCATATTTACAAATCAATTGTAGTTACCTACAGATGGATGGGGGCTTCCCAGTGGCTCAGCAGTAAAGAATCTGCCTGAAATGCAGGAGATGCAGAAGACATGGGTTTGATCCCTGGGTCAGGAAGATCCCCTGGAGGGGGACACAGCAACCCACTCCAATATTCTTGCCTAAAGAATCCCATGGACAGAAGAGCCTGGCAGGCTACAGTTCCTGGGATCCCAAAGAGTCACACATGACTGAAGCAACTTAGCACACACACAAAGATGAATATAGAGAAATAAATGAAAACTTCATCCTTTAATATTGCTTCAAGGAAATTGTTTCACGTGAGGTTTCAGCATTCAGATTCTGGAATAGGTATTCTGGCTTTGTTATTCAACTTATGATGAATTTATTTTCCCTCTGTTTCTTGAAGTCACATGTAGGCCATGTAAATCATATCTGTTTCTTTGGAGAGAAAACAATCTAAGACTCTATTTGCGTAATGTTTTATGGGAGGTTTCCCCTAGAAAACCTTCACATGAAAAGATTCACCACTGAACAAAGTGTGCAGTGTGTAGAGAAAGGATTGTTATTTGTGCTCCACACATGAGGAAAAATTAACCTCAATTCATTTATATCTATTAACATTAAAAAAAATTAGTGCCTTGAAAATGAAAGATATTCCCATTTGAATGCAGAGTTCCAAAGAATAGCCAGGAGAGATAAGAAAGCCTTCCTCAGTGATCAATGCAAAGAAATAGAGGAAAACAACAGATGGGAAAGACTAGAGATCTCTTAAAGAAAATTAGAGATACCAAGGGAACATTTCATGCAAAGATGGGCTCAATAAAGGACAGAAATGGTATGGACCTAACAGAAGCATAAGATATTAAGAAGGGGTGGCAAGAATACACAGAAGAACTGTACAAAAAAGATCTTCACGACCCAGATAATCACGATGGTGTGATCACTCACCTAGAGCCAGACATCTTGAAATGTGAAGTCAAGTGGGCCTTAGAAAGCATTACTACCAACAAAGTTAGTGGAGATGATGGAATTCCAGTTGAGCTATTTCAAATCCTGAAAGATGATGCTGTGAAAGTGCTGCACTCCATAAGCCAGCAAATTTGGAAAACTCAGCAATGGCCACAGGACTGGAAAAGGTCTGTTTTCATTCCAATCCCTAAGAAAGGCAATCCCAAAGAATGCTCAAACTACCACACAATTGCACTCATCTCACATGCTAGTAAAGTAATGCTCAAAATTTTCCAAGCCAGGCTTCAGCAATACGTGAACCGAGAACTTCCAGATGTTCAAGCTGGTTTGATCTCTGGTTTCAGAGATCAAATTGCCAACACCCACTGGATCATCAAAAAAGCAAGAGAGTTCCAGAAAAACATCTATTTCTGCTTTATTGACTGCACGAAAGCCTTCAACTGTGTGGATCACAGTAAACTGTGGAAAATTCTGAAAGAGATGGGAATACCAGACCACCTGACCTGCCTCTTGAGAAACCTATATGCAGGTCAGGAAGCAACAGTTAGAACTGGACATGGAATAACAGACTGGTTCCAAATAGGAATAGGAGTACGCCAAGGCTGTATATTGTTACCCTGCTTATTTAACTTATATGCAGAGTACATCATGAGAAATACTGGGCTGGAAGAAGCACAAGCTGGAATCAAGATTGCCGGGAGAAATATCAACAACCTCAGATATGCAGATGACACCACCCTTATGGCAGAAAGTGAAGAGGAACTAGAAAGTCTCTTGATAAAAGTGAAAGAGGAGAGTAAAAATGTTGGCTTAAAGCTCAACATTCAGAAAATGAAAATCATGGCATCTGGTCCCATCACTTCATGGGAAATAGATGGGGAAACAGTGGAAGCAGTGTCAGACTTTATTTTTCTGGGCTCCAAAATCACTGCAGATGGTGACTGCAGCCATGAAATTAAAAGATGCTTACTCCTTGGAAAGAAAGTTATGACCAACCTAGATAGCATATTAAAAAGCAGAGACATTACTTTGCCAACAAAGGTCCATCTAGCCAAGGCTATGGTTTTTCCAGTGGTCATGTATGGATGTGAGAGTTGGACTGTGAAGAAAGCTGAGCGCCGAAAAATTGATGTTTTTGAACTATGGTGTTGGAGAAGACTCTTGAGAGTCCCTTGGACTGCAAGGAGATCCAACCAGTCCATCCTAAAGGAGATCAGCAGTCCTGGGTGTTCATTGGAAGGACTGATGCTGAAGCTGAAACTCCAAACTTTGGCCTCCTCATGCGAAGAATTGACTCGTTGGAAAAGATCCTGATGCTGGGAGGGATTGGGGGCAGGAGAAGAAGGGGACGACAGAGGATCAGATGGTTGGATGGCATCACTGACTCGATGGGCATGAGTTTGAGTCAACTCCAGGAGTTGGTGATGGACAGGGAGGCCTGGCGTGCTGCGATTCATGGGATCACAAAGAGTCAGACACGACTGAGCGACTGAACTGAACTGAGGTATAATGGTGGTTGTTACTGGATGTAAACAAAGCACAAAGATGCCTGCATTCTCAGTTTAGTTGAAAAGACGTGTTGCTAAGTGCACCGTATAGAAGCTAATTAATTAAATTTCTATTGTGGGCCTCAGAAAGGTAACCTGCTTAACCACAAGTTGCAGTGTCAGAAATGAGTCACAAGAAGGATCAGTATCTCCTCATGGCTAGGCTAGTGATCTTTCCACTGCTCCACAGGGTTAGTGTTCAATCTATCTTTTCAAAATGGCTATTTTCTTTTTACACTGAGAGATCTGTTGTGACTTATCAGTTCAGTTCAGTTGCTCAGTTGTGTCCAATTCTTTGCGACCCCATTGACTGCAGCATGCCAGGCTTCCCTGTCCATCACCAACTCCTGGAGCTTACTCAAGCTCATGTTCATCGAGTCGGTGATGCCATCCAACCATCTCATCCTCTGTCATCCCCTTCTCTTCCCACCTTCAATCTTTCCCAGAATCAGGGTCTTTTCAAATGAGTCAGTTCTTTGCATCACGTGGCCAAAGTATTGGAGGTTCAGCTTCAGCATCAGTCCTTCCAATGAATATTCAGGACTGATTTCCCTGAGGATTGACTGGCTGGATCTCCCTGCAGTCCAACGGACTCTCAAGAGCCTTCTCTAACACCACATTTCAAAAGCATCAATTCTTCGGTGCTCAGCTTTCTTTATAGTCCAACTCTCACATCCATACATGACTACTGGAAAAACATACTTACATGGAAAAACAATGGTCTTTGACTAGACCATAGCTTTGACTAGACATAACTTTTGTCAAAGTTATGTCTCTGCTTTTTAATATGCTGTCCAGGTTGGTCATAACATTTCTTCCAAGTAGCAAGCATTTTTTAAATTTCATGACTACAGTCACCATCTGCAGTGGTTTTGGAGCTTCCAAAAATAAATTCTCTCACTGTTTCCATTGTTTCCCCATCTATTTCCTATGAAGTGACTGGACCAGATGACATGATCTTAGTTTTCTGAATGTTGAGCTTTAAGCCAACTTTTTCACTCTCCTCTTTCACTTTCATCAAGAGGCTTTTTAGTTCCTCTTCACTTTCTGCCATAAGGGTGGTGTCATCTGCATATCTGAGGTTTTGATATTTCTCCCAGCAATCTTGATTCCAGCTTGTGCTTCCTCCAGCCCAGAGTTTCTCATGATGTACTCTGCATATAAGTTAAATAAGCAGGGTAACAATATACAGCCTTGGCGTACTCCTTTCCCTATTTGGAACCAGTCTGTTGTTCCATATCCAGTTCTAACTTCTTGACCTGCATACAGATTTCTCAGGAGGCAGGTCAGGTGATCTGATTTTCCCATCTCTTGAAGAATTTTCCACAGTTTGTTGTGATCTACATAGTAAAAGGCTTTAGCATAGTCAATAAAGCAGAAGTGAAATTTTTCTGGAGCTCTCTTGCTTTATTGATGATCCAATGGATGTTGGCAATTCCTCTGCCTTTTCTAAAACCAGCTTTAACATCTGGAAGCTCACAGTTCACATTCTGTTGAAGCCTGATTTGGAGAATTTTGAGTATTACCTTATTAGCCTGTGAGATGAGTGCAGTTGTGTCGTAGTCTTAACATTCTTTGGCATTGTCTTTCTTTGGGATTGGAATGAAAACTGACCTTTTCCAATCCTATGGCCTCTGCTGAATTTTCCGAATTTGCTGGCATATTGAATGCAGCACTCTGACAGCATCATCTTTCAGGATTTGAAATAGCTCAACTGGAATTCCACCACCTCCACTAGCTTTGTTTGTAGTGATGCCTCCTACGGCCCACTTGACTTCACATTCCAAGATGTTTGGCTCTAGGTGAGTGATCACACCATTGTGATTATCTGGGTCATGAAGATCTTTTTTGTACAGTTCTTCTGTGTATCTTTGCCACCTCTTTTTAATATCTTCTGCTTCTGTTAGGTCCCTACCATTTCTTTTCTTTATTGTGCCTATCTTTGCATGAAATGTTCCCTTGGCATCTCTAACTTCCTTGAAGAGATGTCTAGCCTTTCCTATTCTATTGTTTTCTTCTATTTCTTTGCACTGATCACTGAAAAAGATTTTCTTATCTCTCCCTTCTATTTTTGGAACTCTGCCTTCAAATGGGGTTATCTTCCCTTTTCTCCTTTGCCTTTAGCTTCTCTTCTTTTCCCAGTTGTTTGTAAGCCATTTGTGACTTATAAAATTTGATAAATGAAGAGCCATCTTCATCAATAGTACTAAAATTTTATAAAATTTTAATGTTTAGTTTTTATATTTAAATCAGTAATAATCCTCCATTGCCAACCGCAAAGCTTTGTCAAAGAGCTTGAAGGATGAGTGGAATTTTTCAGAGGCAAAAAAATCTGGGGAAGAGTATATTGAAGAAGTGTGTCCTAAACTGGATCAGGGTTATTTAGAGAATATAGCTTACTAGACATACAAATATATTTGTGATAAAACAAAGGGTTTTAAGTGCCCACATATAGCTGGTAATAAGCTGCTTTTTTCAGTAAAGTCTCTCCTCCATTCCCCATTAAAAGTGCACTTTCCTTCTCTGTAAATTCGGTCAAACTGCATGATTGTTTTTGGCCATGCAGACACCACCTTTCCCTTTTTTCATATTTCCTCTTCCCTGGGTAGAAAGGCAAGGAGATTTGAAATCATCAATAGGACTAAATCTCTTGCTAATAAAGTAATCTTAAGAAAGTTGCATTAATCCTTCAACTTCCTCATTCATAAACATATCTTGACAGCTTATAAACATACATATATAAGCATGTGCAAACATACATATACATGCACACATCATACATAATCGTGAATAACAATATTTACCACATGTATTTGTTAGGAGGATTAAGAGGTTATATGGTGGCTTGCACAATAACTATTAATTTTCCTCCTTTTCAACTCTGAAACTTACACTCATTGATCAAGTGGATATATTCTATAATATCTTTGCAGATTATATAATATTTTTGCTAATATGGTCTTCGTTGCTGTTGTTGTTACTATTTAGTATCAAACCAACATCCCTCTTATCCTGGATTCAAATTGCTGTCCTTGGTCCTGAATTTTCAACATTGTCATCAAAAACATGAATCATAAAATTGTACAGAAAGAGAGAACAAAAGATTAAGATCATTAAATGTATGTTTTTAAAGGTTTTCTTATAAACCCAACTCACAATTCCGTAGCTTTATCAATAGAAGATTCTGCATCAATAGAAATATACAATTGCTTACATTCTAAGAATGTAGAACTTTCTACTCAAGACAGCAGCCCATTCCAGTGATGAATATCTGATTATTAGGAAATATTTCTTTATGCCAAGCCCTATAATCTTATCCAGAAATCATTATTATGTCCTTTAGAGGTACACTTACTCAATTCATGTTCCATTGGGTCATCTGAACAGGTTTTTTGGTAAAATTCATTACTAGGTTTATTGATAAGAACATGAGAAAGGCAGATGCAGAAAGATGAGACAGGAAATTGTGACTGTGAAGATTTAAAAGGGGGAATGTAATTTTACTATATGCATGACAGAGAGAAAGAGAGACTGACACACAGAGAATAGAGAATCTAATAGAAATTTGTAGTGAATCAAAACCATTTTCAAATGTTAACTCTATAGTCCTGTTTCTATCACTCGCTCTTCTGATTTCCTTCAGAATTTTAAAGATGTCCCTACCATGCATTTATTGCTTGGTATGTTAATAAGCTATTCATATTTCTCTCTCCTTCATTAGACTGTAATCATCTCCAGGACAGAGGCAGTTTCTTACTTTTTCCTTCAAATGTGTTCCAGTGTATAAATGTTCCTCGCTTATAGTAGGTACTCAGTGTTGGTTGAATGAATGAACTGAATTTCCAGAGAAAGAATTGTCAGAATAGACAAGGGGAAGCCTATCCATCATCACACATATGCCACAGGACAGGAATGCCAGAATTCCCATGTAAAGAGGGAGATTGGATGCAAGTCCTCTCTGAGCCTTTTAATTCTAACATGTGTAGGGTTGGACACTAATATCATCATCAAATATTTCTATCTGAGTTCCTCAATAAAAGTCTTTGGTCTAAAACATGCCATTAACAGAAACTGCTACAACAAATGCAATATTATAATGATTTCACTTTAAAATGGAAAAATGCATAATTAAACAAATTCTGTTGCAGAAAACCAGGACCTGCATATTTTTTCTCTCCCCTGTGTTTGACTACATTTGCTCATATAACATGATTTTGTTTCTTTTAGATGTTTCAAAGTGTTTTCAAATATTCCCATGTGTCTCCCCTGTGCCTTTCCAGATTTTCAGTGTCAGGGTTGCATGAGTTTCTAGTTATTAACTGGGCTGAATATGTTTTTTTTTTTCCTTGAATATTTGTCACAGAATCTCTCTGTATTGGCCAAGAAGCCTTTTTGCTTTTTACTTTTAGCATACTGAAGGATAGAAAGATAAATATATTAATAGATAGGTAGATCATCTCCAATAAGTATATGTGTATACACATATATGCATAAGCATTTGCATATACACATATGTATCCAAATTTCAGACAGTAAATAGAATGGAAAAGAAAATATCTTAATATATTAACATATTTCAAATGTCTTACTATTTTATTCATGAAAAGACAAATAGAGCTGATGAAGAATTATAATGAGTCACTCAAGAAAAGAGAAGCAATAATAGAAACAAAGGGCAAATTATAATAATTCCATTTTAATGGAAAATGTTACATTTGAGCAATAAATTATATCTTAGAAAGACCAGGACCCTAATATTAATTTTTTTTTCTTCTTTCTCGTCCCAGCATGATGCTCTGCTCAGATTTATGAGTTGATTACATCTAATTGCAAAATTTCCATGTGTGTCACATAGACACCTATTCTTATTTCCAATACAACAGCTTTAGAAGACTGTGTATCTATCAGAGGACAGTCATTCTGATAAGGGAGATAAGAAACCAAAACAATATTACATGCATTCTTAATTTTTTATTCCATGTGTGAATAATTTATTAAATTATACACAGAAATTATGTTCCTATATGTCATTCCCAATCTATACACAATGACTTTTAAAGCTATGATAAATCAAGATAGCATATAACAAAGCAGAGACATCATTTTGCCAGCAAAGGTCCATCTAGTCAAAGCTATGGTTTTTCCAGTAGTCATGTACAGATGGGAGAGTTGGACCATAAAAAAAGCTGAGCACCAAAGAATTGATGCTTTCAAACTGTGATGCCAGAGGAGACTCTTGAGAGTCCCTTGGACTCCAAGAAGATCAAACCAGTCAATTCTAAAGGAAATCAACTCTGAATATTCATTGGAAAGACTGATGCTGAAGCTGAAGTTCCGATACTTTGGCCACATGATGTAAGAGCCAACTCATTGAAAAAGACTCTGATTCTGGGAAAGATTGAAGGCAAAAGAAGGAGGCAGCAGAGGACGGGATGGTTAGATAGCATCACTGATTCAGTGGACATGTATTTGGGCAAACTCCAGCAGACAGTGAGGAACAGAGTTGCCTACAGTGTGCAGTCCATGGGGTTGCAAAGAGTCAGACACTGACTTAATGACTGAAGAACAAAAATATTGAAGAAAAATTTAAAGAGGGTTGATATGGAAGACATGATATTTTGCAGAAAGTGCAGTGTTGAATACACCTGAACATTTTTAAATGTTTTGGGTATTTCAAATTCTATTTTCTATAGGCTTTTTGGGTCGTCTTCACATGTGCCACAGAAGCACACTTTTCAAAGGCAGTGTCGATTAACCTTAAACTACAGTGGGTAGGTACGAAAGAGCAAAATCAACTTAAATAAGTGAAATCTTTATCATGAGCACAAGAAGTCCATGGAGGAGCCTTTGGTGGTCCTCTAGAAGTTGACAATGCATATGTGTTGAGAAAAGTGTTAGTATAGTACCCCCAGTTCATAAATAATTGTAGGTAGGGATGGAAATCAACTTACTATTCACTATGTACTAAGTAGAGCAGTTGCTTTATGCTGGAAGATTCTGTTAGAGCAAAGGAAATAGAAGCATGAGACAGTGCAAAAGAAAATTTGTTTAAAAGTGTTGGTACCTCTGGAAAATTTCTAAAAGCCTGTCTCATGTGACCACAGGCAGGTCACTTTCTCTCTTTGGGTCTCTTTCTCCCAACCTAAGAGAAACAAGCAAGCAAACAAAAGTAATTTGCCTAGATATTGCTCAAGTGGCATAAGAATTCTAATGATATGTTAGTTAGAAATCATGCCCAGTATACATTATGCTGCAGGCTTCCCAGGTGGCACTAGTGATAAAGAACCTGCCTGCCAAACCAGAAGATGTTTAAGACACATGGGTTCAATTCCTAGGTCAGGAAGTTCCCCTGGAGACAGGAATGGCAACCCAATCTAGTATTCTTGCCTGGAGAATCCCATGGAGAGAGGTACCTGGCTGGCTATAGTCCATGAGTTTGCAAAGAGTCAGACATGCCTGAAGTGACTTAGCAAGCATGCACACAGTATTCTGACAATAAGTTTGCCTTTATGTGCAGTCCACTTCTATCATTGCTTACAGGGATGAATTGCTAAGAAATGTCTATTTAGACAACTTTATGCAAAATAATTGGTTATCATAGAAATATGAACTTCTCCTTTACATATATAATGGGATAAATTTCTTTAAAATTAAACAGTAAATGGAGACAGGGGCCCAAGAGGGAAGAGTGTAGGTGATATTGGCTCTTAAGAAACAAAGCTCAAATAAAAGTTAAGAAAACATGAAGGAAAACCATCATTTCTTACAGCTGCCAACAGCCATTCTCTTAAAAAAAGAAACCTTTCTTTACCCTCAGGATGGTGGCCTGTTAGTGGATCTCTCTAGGATCAAGCAATTTTTAGTGTTTTAACAACAACATTCTGTTGTTAAGGACTTTGTCAAAAGCTTGCCCCATTAACAAGAGTGCTGTTCTAGCCAGGAATTAATTCTGACTCTGCTTGGAACCAACTCTACGGCCTGAGCAAGGTATCATCTCTGAGCCTTCATTGACTATCTACATATCTGTTAACTTCATAGTGGGGATTTCCTGCAGAGATTTGGTAAGAAATGAAATATGTGTGAAGTCCCAGGAAAAATGCTCAACATTTCAAAGACAGTGGTTAAGAGCCCTTATTTTTATTTGCTACCAGCAACCAACCTCAGAGTCAGCAAAATATCGGCCTCGAGTAATTCTTATCTGCTGTTGCTAGTCTTAAAGTGGAATGGTTAATAAAAATGCAAATAGCAGGTAGCGCCCATTGACAAAGGGATATTTTGACACCAACAGTGGCCTCATTATTGACTTGGCCTTTGGTCAATAATCTAGTTCAAATTTAAAATAAATTCACCTCATATTTGAGTAGTAGTTCACAGATTCTAAGAATATTACCTCACATGAAAAACCAAAGCAATAGAATAGGAATTGATATCTCTAAGTTATGGATAAGTAATAAGGGCTCAGAGAGGATGATTCCTCAAGGTCATACAGGTATCAAAAGGCCAGGATGGTGTTAAAACCTAGATCTCCTGACTCCGATATAGGACTTATTTATTTGCACTATGAGGTCTAATTTTCTGGCCCAAAAGCCATCTTTCTTAGTCTTGTCTGTATGTGGAAAAACAAAGATTAGTGTAATAGCCTCTTTTCAATGTGAAAATAAAATGACTCGAGACGCCACAGTTTTATTCCCATCAATAAATCACCACACACACACACATTTTACTTTAATGTGGGAATATAATAAAATAAATTGGTTCATTTGATCTCGGTTTTTATTTGATGATTTTTGTTGAAACATAAATGTGATTTCTTATGTGATATCTTACTCTAACGTCAAATGACAGGGAGTTTATTAGTGACATTTTAGAAGACATGCATTCATTTGCATTGGAAGCTGCTACAGCCCAAGCAAAATTGGAAATAGAATGCATCTTCCATAAAAAGAAAGGTCACAATTGGCTATTCACCAGAGCGATTTAAATTTTTAACAGCATAACACAGCCAAGGTGACAGTGGAATGTTACAGGTATGAGCAAAAAAATTCATTTCACCATGCAGAATTTAGAAAGAAAGTGAGCAAATAACTCTGTGGCATATAGAGCGACTTATCACTCCCCTTCAGCAAGTAAAATAAAATTATTATCCATGCTGAATTATATAGTTCTCCAAATCCAACACCCAGAACTCTTGCTGATAACAAACTCAAAAGAGAGACTAAAGGTAATTGATTACCACCATACAAATCATTTTGGAACATGGATGAATTATCTATCCTACTTTGATGTTTAAGTTACTGGTTTCAGTTCAGGGAATTATGATAAGTTTACAAAGTTTATTTCTTTGATGTTCCATCTAGGTGACACTGTAGTCAGAGAGATGAACTCAGTTTTTGGGTTTTTGTTTTTTTTTTTTCCCCCTTGAGAGAATAGTTGTGGAAACTTTTTTTTTTTCTGTTTTGTTCATTTGGTTTGTCTTTGTATTATACCACATATTGCAATGGCTCAGTGGTAAGGAATCCACCTGCCAATGCAGGAGACATGGGTTTGATCCCTGGATTGGGAAGATACCCTGGAGAAGGAAATGGCAACCGACTTCAGTATCTGCTGAAGTCCAGCCGCGGCAGGACCAGGAACACCCAAGGGATGAGTGGCATCGGCAAGGAAGAGAGACAGACAGACACACACACAGAAGGTTGCGTAGAAGAGGTAGCTTTTTTTTTATTTTTAGGATAGCTCAGTTTTTATAGAATGAACGTTACCTCCCCCTTAAGTCACCACATATTACATCAGATATTGGTTTGTGCTTCTGTCAATATTTTTTTCCCATGTTTTTCCCCTATGCATTCATCTAGAACGTTTCCAATTACAGGGTTTATTCTTAAATGTCCCGTACATGGTCTTCTTGCCTCAATGGCCTAACATTCTCACTCTAACAAAAACAATGTTCCACAAATCTCAGGTATAGTGTAAATTCTTTGGACAATAAAACAATACATGGGAAGGGTCACAGTAACATGTTTGACATTTCTGAGACTAGTACCATGAGAAAAACCTGATATTTTTCTTTACCTGAAACCACAAAATCTCAATTTACAATGATTAACTATTAAACAGCAAAAACACCTCTAAAGCAGCAAAACACCTCTATTAACAGTGAGATAATGGCAGTGAAGCTGGTTAATATAAATCTTCTATTGAAATCCTATCTACCCCATTTTCTAATTTTACAAAAATACCCATAATATCCCATGTTGCTTAAAGAAAGGGAAACAATGAACAAATAGCAGCAAGGAAATAGCAATAGTGAAAACCCTTTCAACCAAGGAGCAAGTAAACTAAAGCAGTATATCTACTTCTAAATCTAAATGCCTCTACTCTTTTCTGTTCTAGAACATTATAATCTTTTAAGCAAGCAGCCAAACTATACCTGTGGCCTTTTCTTTTTTGACTTGATGTTTATGGTCATGTCCTGAGCCAGAGCAATCATAAGCATTTCCAAAAAGGCTTGAACTTTTCCAGTGAGGCCTTATTACTATATATTATATTTCCAAAAAGTAATAGAAAGCCCAACAACAGTAAGACAGAAGGAAAAAAGGGACATACCAGGCCCCCTGGACAACCTCGAGGGGAAGAGCTGCCTTGCAGTTTCCTTTCTCCTCTGGACAGCTCCAGAGGGGACATATTGGGCCCCCGGGGCAGCCCCGTGTGAGAAAGAGCTGCCTTGCAGGTTCCTCTCTCGTCCCATGACCTTGTCACGGACTGGGCGCATCCCGGCAGCTCCAGACAAGTATCCTTGCCTGGAAAAATCTCATGGACAGAGGAACCTGGCAGGCTATATTCCATGGGGTCATAGAGAGTCGGACACGACTGAGCAACTAAACAATAACAGTGTATTACAAACACATGGTCAAAAGCATAATGGAGAGACTGATAGCAAAGACATTTATGTGCTAACGAGGTAAATCAGCTGGTGCCTGAGAGCTCCTCTGTTTAGTCCCTAAGCAGATCCAGATGCACTAACTTGGACTGTATTTAAAGACTGTCCTGTAATGATTCCATTCAGTTCAGTTCAGTCACTCAGTTGTGTCCGACTCTTTGTGACCCCATGGACTGCAACACACCAGGCTTCCCTGTCCATCCCAGCTCCCGGAGTTTACCCAAACTCATGTCCATTGAGTTGGTGATGCCATCCAGCTATCTCATCCTTTGTCATCCCTTTTTCCTCCTGCCTTCAATCCTTCCCAGCATCAGGGTCTTTTCAGTTCTTTGCATCAGGTGGCCAAAGTATTGGAGTTTCAGCTTCAGAGTCAGTCCTTCCAATGAATATTCAGGACTGATTTCCTTTAGGATGGACTGGCTGTATCTCTTTGCAGTCCAAGGGACTCTCAAGAGTCTTCTCCAACAGCACAGTTCAAAAGCATCAGTTCCAAAAAGAGGATAGCAAAGTCAGGTAAATGAATCCACTTTTATCCACAGAGAAGTTGCTTTAAAAGGACTGGCTATGGTTAGAAATTCTTAGCTATCTTAGAAGTTCAAAGGCATTGTGCTCTAAGGTTTGACCTTGTAATTAAAGCCTGCAAAGATTATTATTCCTTATTCCTTATCTAGAGGAAAAACACACAGAAAGTAAAGATAATGTGAATTTACAAACACAAACATATACACACCCTAATGAAAACATCTAATGTGACAAGAAGAGCAAAGTTTTAGTGACTATGATTTATAGCTATATTTTGTCTATGAGCTTATGGTAACAGATGGTGAGAGGAAGCAGCAAATTACTGTGCACATTCATTTTTTTTTTAAAGTCGAAATGGCATTAAATCAAGAAAGTCAGAATAAGTGACCCGTTTTAAGTGTACTCATCTAGGTTTCTATGAGGGTATGTTAATTATAATAATATATCTTTCCTAAAAGAAGAAAAAAATAGCATGACTTAAATGAGATCCTCAGTGGCGAGATTATTTACAGTTAACTGGAAGAAATATGAACTCCAGGAGCCGAAGTGAAAAATCTGCCTGCATCGCTCCAGCCTATTTCCTCTAGTTCCGTTTATGGTAATGGACTCTTGTATAAGTGCTTACACATCAGTGGCTTTTCTATAACTGGTGATTACTGTCCTTCCATCATTGACAAGGCTGTGACAGGAATGATGTCCTACTAAGAATGATGTACAGCTTCACAGTGGTGAGATCCTAACTCCCTGATAAGAATCAGTACCCATGAAAGCACCACGTGTTCATAGGATAGCAAGTAAAATGAGTGCTTTGTAAAGCCCATCTGCTGCCTGTTTTTCAAGCAATTATGAATTTCTATTTATCTGTTAAACTCATATTTGTTCTTACAAATCTACCGGTTCCAAGTGAAAAAAAATCCAGAAAGGTATTTCTGAGCTATTTCTTCTCTCCCATGACACTTGTGATTCCTTATAAGTCATACAAAAGATTTGAGAATGTAAATAATGTAATCTATAAAAGGAGAAAATGTTGACTATACAGTCAGGAAGTACTGCCAAGAGTTATTCAGTATGTGTCCAGCTGCAAAATTAAATACACCCGTAAGGTCAGTTGGTTAAAAGGGAATCAAGTTGGGCAAGAACTGTGAAGCGATAGGAAAGGGGCCAGATGGGGAGAGGCCACAGTGAGGAAGGGTCCTCGGAACACAGTCTAACAAGGTAAAGGAAGGGTCAGTGTATGCATTAAAAGGGTCTCTCCCTCCTCTTTCTCCCTCTCTTGCTCTCTCTCTCAATTATGAAAACACATAAATAACATATTTTCTTCCCCCAGATACAAGAGGAACCAAGATAAGGGATTCCTGGCCATCAGCAGTACTATGTGATGATTCTCAAAGCTGAACTCATCACCCTCGTAAAAAAGACTCAACTGTCATTAGGGGAACCAGTGAGGAAAAACCTGAGACCCAATATGTTATACTTCATAAACTACAGGATTATTATAGACCATATCTGCTTTTGATCTTGCCTTTCTAGACCTCCCTGATAGCTCAGTTGGTAAAGAATCTGCCTGCAATGCAGGAAACCTCGGTTCAATTCCTGGGCTGGAAAGATCCCTTGGAGAAGAGAAAGGCTGCCTACTCCAGTATTCGGGCCTGGAGAATTCCATGGACTGTATAGTCCATGGGGTCGCAAAAAGTCGGATACAACTGAGTGACTTTCACTTCACTCACTTCTAGAACTCCCCAGGGCATACCTGCCTTCATGGGGTTTCTGAATAGGAGGAAGGGATTATATGCAGCCAGTTAGTCAGTGAACTCGACAGAGAGCTTCAACTTAAACCTGGCATGTTTGTGTGTCTGCTGGGAGACACAGTCTGCTGGAAACTGTGTCTGCTGGTGTTTGCTGGGAAACCCCAACCATGGGCGACTCAGAACACCCCATGAGCACCAACATGCTTATTCTCCACACTATCATTGATAACCTATTATTTACATGTATACAAGTTCTTACCTTGTCATTTCCATATGTTCTTGCTCTTTGGAGCATCCTAGGACTGGCATATCCTTTCTGCTATATGACAACCCTTTGAATAAATGGAAGAGCTTCTTTAAAAAACTGACATGTTGGGACAAGACCAGCCCACAGAGAGGGAGGGTTGACATCCCAGCTTCCAAGACCACAGCCTGATTATCTGAAACACCCCCTTTAACTCTCAGAGTTTGATTGCAATATTCTTGGCATGTCCCTAACAGAGTTTCTTTTTGCCCACATTTAAGTCAGACTTCCCTGAATCATTTTCCCAACTAGACTTCAACTTTTTTATTTCCATGCCCTTCTTTGTATTACTCAATATTAGCAAGAATCCTGTCAAATCGATTTAACCAGAATCCCCACTCAGTTAGCTGATAACCCTGTCCTACCTTCAGCAAGAATCCTATTCAGTTAGTTGAGCCAGATTTCTTCCCTCACCCATGATGTTTCCTATTGTAGTTTTATATCCATGGGTTCCCATCTTACTCCTTGGTTATAAATTTCCATTTTTCCTTGCTCTCTTCAGAGTTGAGCCTAATCTCTCCCAGATTACACAACCCCATCACGGTAGTCCCTATTTATGTTGCAATAGTCTTGAATAAAGTCTGCTTTACTGCTTTAACTAGTGTCATAAATAATTTTATCCTTTAAGAGCTTCATGCTACAGCTTTGAGACTGCCCATCCCTATGGGAACAGTCAAAGATGGCTGCCCCCCCCAAATCCTCTCTAGAGTTTTATGAGCAAGTTCTCCTGAGGACAGCCTCCATTTTTGAGTCCAGCAACTGAAGGATCAAGACCCTTTAAGGCAAAGTATTTGGATCTCCATGAAGGTAGATATTTGACATTGTTTGTTGTTCCATTAGAAGTCCTTAGACAGATCATTTATCCTGACACAGACTACACATTTTAAGAGAATCAAAGAGAATGTTAGAATATTGAAATAGGAAATGCAATATAACTGTATGTAAATCTCTGCACTCAATGGAATGTGGTAAAAATTAATAAGTGATCCTTCTGAACACCTGTCTTTTGTAAACATGTTTGCAATAATTGTTAAATAGATCCAAGGACTTCCATGTTCCAAATGGTATATTAAAGTAACATTTTCCCCTTAAGGAGATCAGTTACCCTCCTGCAAAAAAAAATCTGCTTAACAAAATTATTTATCTATGGGAAAAAAAAGATCTTACTTTAGCAAAGCTCTCTCAGAAAGTGTAACTGCTCTCTGTGATAGTCATTTTAGAGGGAAGGTGAGCAAAGAGGGAAATGTGTCCCTAGTCTCCTAAAATGCTTCCACTTTCTAGGTCCTTTCTTTCTTTCTTTTTTTTTTTTTTTTGTATTTTCTTTTTTTTTCCAATTATTTTTATTAGTTGGAGGCTAATTACTTCGCAACATTGCAATGGGTTTTGTCATACATTGACATGAATCAGCCATGGAGTTACATGTATTCCCCATCCCAATCCCCCCTCCCACCTCCCCCCCCACCCAATTCCCCTGGGTCCTCCCAGTGCACCTGGCCCGAGCACCTGTCTCATGCATCCCACCTGGGCCGGTGGTCTGTTTCACCATAGATAATATACATGCTGTTCTCTCAAAACATCCCACCCTCGCCTTCTCCCACAGAGTCCAAAAGTCTGTTCTGTACATCTGTGTCTCTTTTTCTGTTTTGCCTATAGGGTTATCATTACCATCTTTCTAAATTCCATATATATGTGTTAGTATGCTGTAATGTTCTTTATCTTTCTGGCTTACTTCACTCTGTATAATGGGCTCCAATTTCATCCATCTCATTAGAACTGGTTCAAATGAATTCTTTTTAACGGCTGAGTAATATTCCATGGTGTATATGTACCACAGCTTCCTTATCCATTCATCTGCTGATGGGCATTAGGTTGCTTCCATGTCCTGGCTATTATAAACAGTGTTGTGATGTACATTGGGGTGCACGTGTCTCTTTCAGATCTGGTTTCCTCAGTGTGTATGCCCAGAAGTGGGATTGCTGGGTCATATGGCAGTTCTATTTCCAGTTTTTAAGAAATCTCCACACTGTTCTCCATAGTGGCTGTACTAGTTTGCATTCCCACCAACAGTGTACGAGGGTTCCCTTTTCTCCACACCCTCTCCAGCATTTATTGCTTGTAGACTTTTGGATAGCAGCCATCCTGACTGGCGTGTAATGGTACCTCATTGTGGTTTTTGATTTGCATTTCTCTGATAATGAGTGATGTTGAGCATCTTTTCATGTGTTTGTTAGCCATCTGTATGTCTTCTTTGGAGAAATATCTGTTTAGTTCTTTGGCCCATTTTTTGATTGGGTCATTTATTTTTCTGGAATTGAGCTACAGGAGTTGCTTGTATATTTTTGAGATTAATCCTTTGTCTGTTTCTTCATTTGCTATTATTTTCTCCCAATCTGAGGGCTGTCTTTTCACCTTACTTATAGTTTCCTTTGTAGTGCAAAAGCTTTTAAGTTTCATTAGGTCCCATTTGTTTAGTTTTGCTTTTATTTCCAATATTCTGGGAGGTGGGTCATAGAGGATCTTGCTGTGATTTATGTCGGAGAGTGTTTTGCCTATGTTCTCCTCTAGGAGTTTTATAGTTTCTGGTCTTACATTTAGATCTTTAATCCATTTTGAGTTTATTTTTGTGTATGGTGTTAGAAAGTGTTCTAGTTTCATTCTTTTACAAGTGGTTGACCAGTTTTCCCAGCACCACTTGTTAAAGAGATTGTCTTTCCATTGTTTATAATCCTTGCCTCCTTTGTCAAAGATAAGGTGTCCATAGGTTCGTGGATTTATCTCTGGGCTTTCTATTCTGTTCCATTGATCTATTTCTGTCTTTGTGGCCAGTACCACACTGTCTTGATGACTGTGGCTTTTGGTAGTTAGAGCTGGTCAGGCCAGGTTTGATTCCTCCAGTTCATTCTTCTTTCGTCAGATTACTTTGGCTATTTCAGGTTTTTTGTAATTTCCATACAATTGTGAAATTATTTTGTTCTAGTTCTGTGAAAAATACCGTTGGTAGCTTGATAGGGATTGCATTGAATCTCAAAACATTGTTCTCTCAAAACATCCCACCCTCGCCTTCTCCCACAGAGTCCAAAAGTCTGTTCTGTACATCTGTGTCTCTTTTTCTGTTTTGCCTATAGGGTTATCATTACCATCTTTCTAAATTCCATATATATGTGTTAGTATGCTGTAATGATCTTTATCTTTCTGGCTTACTTCACTCTGTATAATGGGCTCCAATTTCATCCATCTCATTAGAAAATGAATTCTTTTTAACAGCTGAGTAATATTCCATGGTGTATATGTACCACAGCTTCTTGAATCTATAAATTGCTTTGGGTAGAATAGCCATTTTGTAGGTCCTTTCTTTAATGTGCTTTTGCAACTATCATATTTCTTATCCTTTAGTTGATCTAATCATGCATGTCTTACTCTAAGAAGTATCATCGTCAAGCATTTCTGACAGAAGGGCCAAAGGGAGTGAAGGGGCCTGAGTGACAAGATGTTCTAATCCAGAAAGGAGATGAGTGTCCCAAATCCATTCTCCGATTCTTGATCTAAATTCCAGGGAACTTCAGTAACATTGGCACATAATTAGCAGTTTGGGGACCTACACTCAGCCACACCTCAGTCAACTTGTTGCCATTTTATTCCACGAAGCAGCCTGGTTCCATGGAAAAGATGATGATGAAAGTCAGAAGTACTTTGTTTGGTTCCCAGCTCTGATACACACCCCAGTGAGACCTTGGTCACATCACTTTCTGCCTCTGAGACTCATTTTCCCTGCTCTGTAATATGAACAGTGAATTAAACCATCCCTGAGGATCTTTCTATCAGCTCCCTCAGTCTTCACTGAGCAAAAGTAATGTTCATTGACTGACCACCTTGGCTGTGACATGATTCAATTAATCTCACTGGGCTCAAGTGATATTGCTATAGCAATATCTATGTCTCATAAGACTGGAGTAAGAGCTAAATTAGGTAGTTAAATAAGGTGACTGCCTAGAACATAGCAACTGTTCAATAAAATGGCAGGTTTTAGCATTGACACTTGATGACAAAGGTCTTCCCAGGTAGCTCAGTGGTGGAGAATCCACCTGCCAATGCAGGAGACTTGGGAGAAGCAGTTCAATCCCTGGGACAGAAAGATCCCGAAAATGGCAACCTACTCCAATATTCTTGTCTGGAAAATTTCATGGACAGAGGAGCCTGATGGGCTACAGTCCATGGGGTCACAGAGTCCAACATGACTCAGTGACTGAACAATTACACACATTGATGAGAAAGAGCATTAAAATTTTGCTTTAAGTGTTTTTTTTTTTTGAAAGAAGAGATACTTTAAATTGTCATGAACTCTGAAACTGAAGACATAAAAGTTTGATTTAAAAAGAAGGACACAAAAGCAGCACCAGCCCTACTATGGATGTATGTGCATGAGGCATGTGGTTCCATGTTGCTGAGATTCAAGCAGAATGTCAAAGATTCCTGAGCTATGATTCATAGAAACACTGGAAATGGAAGGAGAGAAGTGTATAAGAGCAACCTCCTTCAGGGTCAAAGTTTTAGATTTCCCAGAGAGAGTAGTTTTGTATTGTCTATCAGTTGACAGAGTATTAAAAAGCAGAGACATCATTTTGCCAACAATGGTCCATATAGTCAAAGCTATGGCTTTTACAGTAGTCACATGCAGATGTGAGAGTTGGACCATAAAGAAGGCTGAGCACCAAAGAATTGATGCTTTCAATTGTAGTGCTGGGGAAGACTCTTGAGAGTTTCTTGGACTGCAAGGAGATCCAACCAGCTAGTCCTAAAGGAGATCAACCCTGAATATTCATTGGAAGGACTGACACTGAACCTGAAGCTCCAATATTTTGACCACCTGATGCGAAGAGCCAACTCATTGGAAAAGACCCTGATGCCGGGAAAGATTGAGGGCAAGAGAAGAGGGCAGCAGAGGATGAGATGGTTAGATAGTATCACTGACTCAATGGACATGAGTTTGAGCAAACTCCAGGAGATAGTGAAGGACAGGGAAGCCTGGTGTGCTGCAAGTTAATGGGGTGGCAAAGAGTCAGACATGACTTAGCAACCGAACAACAACAAATTATCTGTATCTCTTTTTTCTTTCAGTATGTGTGTAAGTATATATACACACAACATATACTATTTACTTATAAATAGTATATAATATCATATATATATAATTTCCCCCCTCTATCTTCAAAAGTCCAATATTTCTGTCTCCAATATTTCCAAATCCTGTCTCTTCCAGCTCTGATCTGACAATTTCTTTGACTTCAATCAATGAGTACACATGAAATAAATGAGCACAACTACATAAAAATAATTTTACAAGAGAGCAACAATTTTCCCTCAAAGCTCTCTCTATTGCCCCATCTTCTGCTAAAATTAAAAACAACACAAGCACATACAAAACTTCATGCCTCATTTGGGTGAAAATAAAAATAGGCTTCATGATAATTATGCATAGTAAAATGTCCTAGGTTTGTGATTTATTTATTGTGCTAGAAATGTTCTTTCAGTAGTTAAATAATTGAATCTTTGCAATACCTTCTTTCTCGACTCCACAAAAAAAAGGACTAATTAAGTGTGAATTATAAAACAGAAACCAACTTATTTTATTTGTGAGCCTAACACAAGAAATAAAAGCCACTTGAGACACTCACACGTTTCAAACCAAGATTCTTTGATTATTGTACATTGGATTTTATATGTTCAGATTAGAAAAAAAAGCAATTTCAGTCTCCTTGGATGCTTGATGAGTTGCTCTCTGGTATCTGCTTTTTCAATGTGAAAGCAAAAGGAAAGTAAATATTTCTTTTGCATGTACTATGATATAATCTCAAACCAAGAGTATACAGTTTTCCTTTTCACATTTTCAAAATCAGAAAACATCTTTACAACCAACTTATTTAACTTATTCAATTAAAGTCCTTTTTTGTTTCCCTCATCTCCTTGCAAATCAATAAATTGATTAATTGTCTGTATAATCTGATACCTTAGAACATAGAAAATGTGCATTACAACAAAAATGATCACATATGCTATTTTTATCTAACCCTGTGAAGCAAGTGTGTGTGTGTGTGTGTGTGTGTATACATACTTTATAGAAAGAAAAATCAAAATATATTATGCTTTATTCTCATGGTAACCTATTCAAGGTCACACAGCCCTATGTGCGGACATATCTGATTGAAACTCACTTTTGCCAGATAAGTGTTTCAGATCTCCTGAATTATAATGTGGAAAGAGACACAGAACAGATTTCTTCCAGAAAGACTACAACTGTGAGGTCTAGCCTCTGGAAATAAGAGTTCCTGTTATCCACCCTTTTTCTGTGTTTTTCCATGTATAATATAAATCAGAGTCCTCCAGAGAAATAGGAAATAGATAGAAGATAAACTATAAAAATTGACTCACAAAATTATGGAGGCTGAAAAGTCTTACGGTCTGTCATCCACAAGCTGGAGACCCAAGCGAGTTCATGGTGTAATTCTGGCCAGATTCAAAGGCCTAAGGTTCAGAAGTGCTGATGGCTGAGGGCAGGAGAAGATAGATGTTCCAAGCAAAGAGAACAAATGTGTTCTTCCTCCACTTTTTTGTTCTGTTCAGGTCCTCAATAAAGTGGACAGTGCCCACTTGTATTGGTGAAGGTCATCTGCTTTACTCAGTCTATTGATTCAACTGCTAATCTCTTCCAGAAATAACCTCAAAGACACATCCAGAAAAAAATGTTTATACCAGCCACCTGGGTATCTCTTAGCTCTATCAGGTTGATGCATAAAACTAATCATCACATCTCAATACCACAATTAACTGAAATAACTACAAGATGTATTTAAAGGGATTTTAAGTTATTCTCTAAACTAATTTCCAAGTCAGTTTTTTTTTAATTACTGGTTATTTTGTAGTTTGCTTTTTAACTGACTAGTGAGATAGCTGGGAAGCCAATGACTGTAAGCCTTGTAGAGAATAAACACTGCCCTGCTGATGTAGAATGCTGTGGCAGGCCTCTGAGTTTCCACTGACTATATTTTATTTTTTCCTGGTAGGAAACAAATTGATAACATCGCACCATGATCCAGGCACTAAGAAGACAGAACAGCATCTGCTCAATCTTATGGTTCTTTCCTCTTTGGGTGCAAACTGTTTCCCACCAACAGCTGCTCTGATCAGTCAATTCTTTTTCCTGAAATCAACTAAATCCATAAACATCCCAAAAGGCTCATTTAGTTCCTGCTGATGCGACTACAAAGCACAATGTGCACTAATTGGCTTCATTAATTGAGTAATCGTGGGAATAGAATGTCAGTACTTCACACACAAGTGTTGCAGCATAAAATTATTATTTAATGCTAGAGATCTCAGTTTTGCCTTCCTCACTGCAAAAGCACACAAAGCACTTTTGCAGTCTGTGAATCCAGTTTTGGAAAAGCAGCCCCAGGAGAACTCAAGTTTAGAAAAAAAAAAAATACCTCCTCTCTGCAAGCAGTAGGTTTTATCTAAAAAAAGAAAAAGAAGATGATTTGGGGCCAATTAGCTTGATAAATAATTATCTAATAGATGTAAATTTATTCACCCCATGTGTACATCAACAAAATGTCACTTAAGTACTTTGAAAGATCTTGTCCAATTTCAATATTTATAGGGTAATCTAAGGAGGAGAAAAATACTTCACTAAGCTCTCCAATGGAATATTTATGGGCCCTGAGCACATATTATCAAGGACATGGGGGTGGAGGTGTGAGCAGAAATTAAGAGCTTTGAGCATCTCAGGACCCCAGGGAACAGATTCATTTCTAATGTTCATTCCCAAATGAGAGCCAAGGTTCAAGGTTGAAAATCCTCCACTGGGAGAGATCATTGTGTTGATTCACCATAAGAAAAAACATTCTTCTGCTAAGGCTGTGATGGAAAACAGAGTACTAAGCACCACTTGGGTTAGATTGGCAGAGAAGCGGAGAGGTTTGGGGAGGACATATGGCCAAAGGGATCAGCTGGAGCTGCAGAGCTGATGCCTGGAAAGTCTGAGCGAAGTCATGTTGCCGCCATCCTATAGACAGAAACACAGGCATTCTTACTTCCCTCTGTCTTTTCTACTGGGAGTGGTTCTGTAGCAGAGCAGAACAGACAAGGGCAGAATTGAGGTCTAGAGAGCGGGATGAATAAAGAATCATTCTCTAGCCAAAGAATAGGTTTGACAACACAGCCAGATCACTGGCCATGGTGTGCTCTGCCTTTTGGATAGTTCTGACTGCTAATATGCACAGTCACTATTCACCAGCCAATGAATACCCTAGATGATGAGCTAACGCTGAGAGTTTCCTGTTCAGCTTCCTAAAACCAGATGCTCTTGCTTACGCAAATTAATCAACACGGCTCTCATCAGACCTGCTTATCACAGTTGCCGTTTGGGAGTTTAACAGTGGTTAAATAAAAGACGTCATAGACGCATTTTTACGAGAGGGATCACAATTTTTTTCCTATGAGCAGCCTTTAATCCATAAGGAAAGCAAAATTAATCAAGAGCTGGAGATGAATAAAAAGTCTTATTGTCTTCCCTATATAAATATATTTAATTCTAGTACTTAGATATATATAACACTTTATTAGTTTGTACATAGTATTTTAAATTACATATATTAATTTTAATACATTAGATGATTTCTTTCAGTTAGAAAAAGGAAGATATATCTTTATTCTAGGATATAGCAAATAAATACTGAATAACTAGTAAATGCTAAATAAACACATATAGGTTAGAGTCCCATTGCGGTCTGATACAGAATAAAGATTTGGCAAGACAGGTAAGAAGCAAAAAAATTAAAATGGGGACGGTAAGCTTCTTCTCCATAAAAACACCAAATGGTGGATGATACTGGTGCTGCGAGAGTGCCTGAAGGCCCCACAGGCTGAGGGGTGCCCCTGGGATGGATGGCCACAGTGGCTTCCACGGAGGTTTTGGCAACATCTGGGGCCAGAGCAGAGCACAAGGAATGGCTTCCAGTCACCAAGCTGGGCAGCCTGGTCAAGGACATGAAGATAAGTCCCTGGAGGAGGTTTATGTCTTCTTTCTGCCCATCAGGGAATATGTGATCATTGACATTTTCCTGGTGGTATCTCTCAGAGACAAGGTTTCGAAGATTATGCCTTTATAAAAGCAGACCTGTGCTGGCCAGCAGAACAGGGTCTAGGCATTTGTCCCCAATGGGGTCACAACCACATGTGGGTGTCAAGTGCTCCAGGGAAGCAGCCTCTGCTATCCATGAGGCCATCATCCTCACCAAGCTGTCCATCATCATGCAGTGAGGCTACTGGTGTAACTAACAAGATCAGCAAGCTTGATACTGTTTCTTGCAAGGTGACTGGCTGTTGTGGTTCTGCACTGGTGCACCTCATACCTGCCACCAGGAGCACTGGCATCTTCTGTGCCCAAAAACTACTGTTGATGGCTGGTATTAAGCTACACCTCTGCTGGGCTTCCCAGGTGGTTCAGTGGTAAAGAAACCACCTGCCAAGCAGAAGAATTGGGTTCGATCCCTGGGTGGGGAAGATCTCCTGGAGAATAAAATGGCAACCCTCTCCAGTATTTCTGCCTGGAGAATTCCACAGACAGAGGAGCCTGGAGGGCTACAGTTCTTGAGGTCACAGAGAGTCAGACATGACTTAACAACTAAACAACACACTTCTGCCAGGGGCTGAACTGCCACCCTGGCAACTTCGCCAAGGATACCTTTAATCCCATTTCCAAGACCTACAGCTATCTCACCCCAATCTGTGGAAAGAGATAGTGTTCACCAAGTCTCTCTACCAGGAATTCACTGACCATCTTGTAAAGACTCACACCTGAGTTTCCGTGCAGAGGACCCAGGCTCCAGCTGTGCCCACCACATAGCTTTATATGAGAAAAATAAAGTGAACGGAGATACCAGTGAAGCTGGGTAAAAAAATTAATAAGATGGAGAAAGTAAGAAAAATAAAATACGGAAATAAGAATCAAAGAGATACAATTTTTAAAAAAATATCAGGGGGCAAGAGATCATAAAAGAGAGAATGGAGAAACACAGAAGCTTAGGGACTTAAGGAAAAAAATACCAAGATAGTCTAGATAAAGACATGCAGAGTAAGATATATGTAGTCAAGTGGAGAAGGAGAAATGTAGAGTAAGCAATAAAGAAGCAGAACAATTAGATTGCTAACGCAATAAATTCTTACTCCTAATTACAGAGCCAGTTGCTCACCAGCACTCACTACAAATCTTTAAGGGTTCTGTCACCTTACTGCACTGGGAAAGAAATATCATTGGGATTTGAGTCATTATTTATTTATACATGCAACAAATAATAATTAGTCTCATGGATGAGGCACTGTTCCAGGCATGGGTAAACATGATAATGCTGATGCCTCAAGCAGCTTATTTCTTAGGAGGGACACAATTCAATCCTTGTGGAGTGTGGTAAAGGTTGCAATGGTATTATAATTGGCAACGTCACCAAATACAGTGAGGAATAAGAAGTTCTCCGAAGAAAACGATGTATGCCTATGTGTATAAAGTCTCATCATGGGTGGGGAAGAAGGGCCGTGTTTGCTGATTAAAGCAACAGAGGTCAAATATAGACTGGCTTCATGCTTCATTTTATAGAAATCAATCAATCAATCTGAAATATTTTACCCAGATAATTCAGCTCCCAAATGGCTTAAATAGAATTTTAACTCAGATATAAATAAACTAGTCAGTAACAAACAATCTAAATCCATATCATCAGAGCCCTATATTTGAAGAAATAATGGTTGATAACTTCTCAAATCTGCTTGCAATGAAGGAGACCTAGGTTCAGTCCCTGGGTTGGGAAGAGCCCTTGGAGAAGGGAATGGCAACCCACTCCAGTATTCTTGCCTGGAGAGTTCCATGGACAGAGGAGACTGATGGGCTACAGTCCATGGGGTTGCAAAGAGTCAGACACAACTGAGCGACTACAGATTTAAAAAGCTAGAAGAATTTCAAGTAAGGTAAGCTTAAAGAAATCCATGTCAAGACACATAAGAATTCAATTCTAAATACTGAAAACATGGACAATGTCTTGAAATCAACAGATGAAACCAAGGCCTTTATCCGTAGAGAAATACCAGTTTGATTTACAGATTTCTCATCTGAAGCCATGCAGGACAGGAAGTGATGGCACAGTATATTTCGAGTACTGAGAGAAAAGAATTGTTAACTGCAAATTCCATGTCTTAGCAACCTATTTTTCAGGAGAGAAGGGAGAATAAAAATGTTGTCATATGAAAGAAAACCATGAGAATTTATCATTTAACAGAAATAGCCTTAAAGAAGACTTTAATATGAATGAACCTCATCCCATGGTCCTGCAAGCTTGATACTTAATTTTTTAATGTTTTATGTTAATCAGTTATCACTGTTATGCTTTTGTATTTAATTTCATTTTATATTCTAAGCAGTTTAATACATCTTATTAATGTGCCAAATCCAGTAAATATTTGAATGGAGAATCAAGTTTTTTGAAGACATAGATTGATAAGACAACGTTAGACTACTAACCACATTCAAGTTCTAAACCAAATAAAGTAATATGCAATTTTAAAAATCACACTGGCTATTGACATTGGAGGCTCCTCCAGTGTAAAAGTTGCTTCCTCATTGCAGTTTATGGTTTGATTACTGTGTACAGAACATAAAGCTGAAGCAACCAAATGCAAATTGGTTAATAGGCATGTTACTGTACACACTTGAAACCCTTCATGTGTATTCTTTGCTCTTTAAGGAATCCTGTGTTTTCTATGCTAGTAATTAACCAATAATCTTGAATTTTAACTGAAACTCCTCATATGAAAACACATAACTATGTTTCTTTTCAGGTCCATCATTCTGTGATATTAAATACCTATTGGGATTTCAAAGAATAATAGAAACAGCATTAAAAGGCAGACTGATTCCTGTTGATGTTTGGCATATACCAACAAATTCTGTAAAGCAATTATCCTTCAATTAAAAAATAAATAAATTTAGAAAGGAAAAAAAAAAAAAAAAAAGAATGACTAAAGGAAATGCTTCAGACAGAAAGGAAGTGATAAATAAAGGAAGAGTTACTAGTTTGTAGACCTCCACCTTCTTATGTCCTCACATAGCTTTTCCTTAGTGCTTGACTGCTGAAGGGGTGGGAGAGGAGGGAAGGAAAGATCTCTCATACTTCTTCATCCTATTGGATCTGAGACCTACACCTTTGACCTCATTTAACCTTAATTACTTCCTGATAAACTCTATCTTGAAAGACCACCAACCTTAATTACTTCCTTATAGACCCTACCTTGAAAGACAACTAACCTTAATTACTTCCTTATAGATTCTACCATGAAAGACAGCCACACGGGATTAGGGATTCACATATAAACTTGGGATTGAGGCATCAGAGATATTCATTCCACAATGCCATCTGAAACTCAAGAAGGATCTAAATGAAGGTGAGGTTTCTTAGATATAATATTGATGTTAACAGACTGTAATACAACACACACACATATATTGCAATAAAAAGATCAACCACTAAGTAAACTGTACAAAGCAATGTACTCAAAAGAACCACAAACAAATCAAAATTGAGTCCTAAAAAATGTTCAAGTAACTCACAGGAAAACAAAGCAACAAAACAAAGCAAACAAAAACTAAACAAGCAAAAAATGGAAGAATAGTAAATATAGGAAACAAAAAGAAAAAGAAAATTATAATGGCTAACTTCAGCCTCTATGTACTAACACAAATGATATGAAGTGAAGTGAAAGTCGCTCAGTCGTGTCCAGCTCTTTGTGACCCCATGGACGTATAATCCACGGAATTCTCCAGGCCAGAATACTGGAGTGGATTGCCTTTCCCTTCTCCAGCAGATCTTCCTCACCCAGGAATCAAACCGGGGTCTCCTGAATTACAGGTGGATTCTTTACCTACTGAGCTACCAGGGGATTTCTATATAAATGGTATAAATAATAATAATTAAAAAGCAGAGATTGGCAGAGTAGATTAAAAACCAAAAGCAGCAAATATGAAATCATCCTTAAAAAGTTGGGGAGGCCCTTAGTGTGGTGATGATAAAAATGGTTTTTTAAAAAAAAGCAAAAATGGCAACCCACTCCAATACTCTTGCCTGGAAAATCCCATGGAGGGAAGAACCTGGTAGGCTACAGTCCATGGGGTCGCAAAGAGTCAGACACGAGTGA